>NC_034179.2:8403406-8445906 GCF_002021735.2 Oncorhynchus kisutch | reverse complement strand
CAGGGTACCAGTACTGAGTAATGATAACTAGGCTATATACACAGGTGGTACCAGTACTGAGTAATGATAACTAGGCTATATACACAGGGTACCAGTACTGAGTAATGATAACTAGGCTATATACACAGGGTACCAGTACTGAGTAATGATAACTAGGCTATATACACAGGGGTACCAGTACTGAGTACTGATAACTAGGCTATATACACAGGGGTACCAGTACTGAGTAATGATAACTAGGCTATATACACAGGGTACCAGTTACTGAGTAATGATAATAGGCTATATACACAGCGGTCTGGGTACCAGTACTGAGTAATGATAACTAGGCTATATACACAGGGTACCAGTACTGAGTAATGATAACTAGGCTATATACACAGGGTACCAGTACTGAGTAATGATAACTAGGCTATACACAGGTACCAGTACTGAGTAATGATAACTAGGCTATATACACAGGGTACCAGTACTGAGTAATGATAACTAGGCTATATACACAGGGTACCAGTACTGAGTAATGATAACTAGGCTATATACACAGGGTACCAGTACTGAGTAATGATAACTAGGCTATATACACAGGGTACCAGTACTGAGTAATGATAACTAGGCTATATACACAGGGTACCAGTACTGAGTAATGATAACTAGGCTATATACACAGGGTACCAGTACTGAGTAATGATAACTAGGCTATATACACAGGTACCAGTACTGAGTAATGATAACTAGGCTATATACACAGGGTACCAGTACTGAGTAATGATAACTAGGCTATATACACAGGGTACCAGTACTGAGTAATGATAACTAGGCTATATACACCGGGTACCAGTACTGAGTAATGATAACTAGGCTATATACACAGGGTACCAGTACTGAGTAATGATAACTAGGCTATATACACAGGGTACCAGTACTGAGTAATGATAACTAGGCTATATACACAGGGTACCAGTACTGAGTAATGATAACTAGGCTATATACACAGGGTACCAGTACTGAGTAATGATAACTAGGCTATATACACAGGGGTACCAGTACTGAGTAATGATAACTAGGCTATATACACAGGGTACCAGTACTGAGTAATGATAACTAGTCTATATACAAGGGGTACCAGTACTGAGTAATGATAACTAGGCTATATACACAGGGTACCAGTACTGAGTAATGATAACTAGTCTATATACAAGGGGTACCAGTACTGAGTAATGATAACTAGGCTATATACACAGGGTACCAGTACTGAGTAATGATAACTAGGCTATATACACGGGGTACCAGTACTGAGTAATGATAACTAGGCTATATACACAGGGTACCAGTACTGAGTAATGATAACTAGGCTATATACACAGGGTACCAGTACTGAGTAATGATAACTAGGCTATATACACAGGGTACCAGTACTGAGTAATGATACCTAGGCTATATACACAGGGTACCAGTACTGAGTAATGATAACTAGGCTATATACACAGGGTACCAGTACTGAGTAATGATAACTAGGCTATATACACAGGGTACCAGTACTGAGTAATGATAACTAGGCTATATACACAGGGTACCAGTACTGAGTAATGATAACTAGGCTATATACAAGGGGTACCAGTACTGAGTAATGATAACTAGGCTATATACACAGGGTACCAGTACTGAGTAATGATAACTAGGCTATATACAAGGGGTACCAGTACTGAGTAATGATAACTAGGCTATATACACAGGGTACCAGTACTGAGTAATGATAACTAGGCTATATACAAGGGGTACCAGTACTGAGTAATGATAACTAGGCTATATACACAGGGTACCAGTACTGAGTAATGATAACTAGGCTATATACAAGGGGTACCAGTACTGAGTAATGATAACTAGGCTATATACACAGGGTACCAGTACTGAGTAATGATAACTAGGCTATATACAAGGGGTACCAGTACTGAGTAATGATAACTAGGCTATATACACAGGGTACCAGTACTGAGTAATGATAACTAGGCTATATACAAGGGGTACCAGTACTGAGTAATGATAACTAGGCTATATACAAGGGGTACCAGTACTGAGTAATGATAACTAGTCTATATACACAGGGTACCAGTACTGAGTAATGATAACTAGGCTATATACAAGGGGTACCAGTACTGAGTAATGATAACTAGGCTATATACACAGGGTACCAGTACTGAGTAATGATAACTAGGCTATATACACAGGGTACCAGTACTGAGTAATGATAACTAGGCTATATACACAGGGTACCAGTACTGAGTAATGATAACTAGGCTATATACACAGGGTACCAGTACTGAGTAATGATAACTAGGCTATATACACAGGGTACCAGTACTGAGTAATGATAACTAGGCTATATACAAGGGGTACCAGTACTGAGTAATGATAACTAGGCTATATACAAGGGGTACCAGTACTGAGTAATGATAACTAGTCTATATACACAGGGTACCAGTACTGAGTAATGATAACTAGGCTATATACAAGGGGTACCAGTACTGAGTAATGATAACTAGGCTATATACACAGGGTACCAGTACTGAGTAATGATAACTAGGCTATATACACAGGGTACCAGTACTGAGTAATGATAACTAGGCTATATACACAGGGTACCAGTACTGAGTAATGATAACTAGGCTATATACACAGGGTACCAGTACTGAGTAATGATAACTAGTCTATATACAAGGGGTACCAGTACTGAGTAATGATAACTAGTCTATATACAAGGGGTACCAGTACTGAGTAATGATAACTAGTCTATATACAAGGGGTACCAGTACTGAGTAATGATAACTAGGCTATATACACAGGGTACCAGTACTGAGTAATGATACCTAGGCTATATACACAGGGTACCAGTACTGAGTAATGATAACTAGGCTATATGCAAGGGGTACCAGTACTGAGTAATGATAACTAGTCTATATACAAGGGGTACCAGTACTGAGTAATGATAACTAGGCTATATACACAGGGTACCAGTACTGAGTAATGATAACTAGGCTATATACACAGGGTACCAGTACTGAGTAATGATAACTAGGCTATATACACAGGGGTACCAGTACTGAGTAATGATAACTAGGCTATATACACAGGGTACCAGTACTGAGTAATGATAACTAGGCTATATACACAGGGGTACCAGTACTGAGTAATGATAGCTAGGCTATATACACAGGGTACCAGTACTGAGTAATGATAACTAGTCTATATACACAGGGGTACCAGTACTGAGTAATGATACCTAGGCTATATACACAGGGTACCAGTACTGAGTAATGATAACTAGGCTATATAACACAGGGTACCAGTACTGAGTAATGATAACTAGGCTATATACACAGGGTACCAGTACTGAGTAATGATAACTAGGCTATATACACAGGGTACCAGTACTGAGTAATGATAACTAGGCTATATACACAGGGTACCAGTACTGAGTAATGATACCTAGGCTATATACACAGGGTACCAGTACTGAGTAATGATAACTAGGCTATATACACAGGGTACCAGTACTGAGTAATGATAACTAGGCTATATACACAGGGTACCAGTACTGAGTAATGATAACTAGGCTATATACACAGGGTACCAGTACTGAGTAATGATAACTAGGCTATATACAAGGGGTGACCAGTACTGAGTAATGATAACTAGGCTATATACACAGGGTACCAGTACTGAGTAATGATAACTAGGCTATATACACAGGGGTACCAGTACTGAGTAATGATAACTAGGCTATATACACAGGGTACCAGTACTGAGTAATGATAACTAGGCTATATACACAGGGTACCAGTACTGAGTAATGATAACTAGGCTATATACACGGGGGTACCAGTACTGAGTAATGATAACTAGGCTATATACACAGGGTACCAGTACTGAGTAATGATAACTAGGCTATATACACAGGGTACCAGTACTGAGTAATGATAACTAGGCTATATACACAGGGTACCAGTACTGAGTAATGATAACTATGCTATATACACAGGGTACCAGTACTGAGTAATGATAACTAGGCTATATACACAGGGTACCAGTACTGAGTAATGATAACTAGGCTATATACACAGGTGTACCAGTACTGAGTAATGATAACTAGGCTATATACACAGGGTACCAGTACTGAGTAATGATAACTAGGCTATATACAAGGGGGTACCAGTACTGAGTAATGATAACTAGGCTATATACACAGGGTACCAGTACTGAGTAATGATAACTAGGCTATATACACGGGGGGCGGGGGGTTGTTGGTACCAGTACTGAGTAATGATAACTAGGCTATATACAAGGGGTACCAGTACTGAGTAATGATAACTAGGCTATATACACAGGGTACCAGTACTGAGTAATGATAACTAGGCTATATACAAGGGGTACCAGTACTGAGTAATGATAACTAGGCTATATACACAGGGTACCAGTACTGAGTAATGATAACTAGGCTATATACAAGGGGTACCAGTACTGAGTAATGATACCTAGGCTATATACACAGGGTACCAGTACTGAGTAATGATAACTAGGCTATATACAAGGGGTACCAGTACTGAGTAATGATAACTAGGCTATAAACTCTTTAAAAACAAACAGACCATCTTGATAAATAGGACAGATCAGATCAAGCCGCCCAGAAGGTTCATCCTGGCCGTTCCATGGCGGTAGTAGAGTGGAGCACCGCCCATTTTAGTTGGTAGCGTTTCAGCGGAATGTTCAAAGTGAACTGAATAATTCTACAGTGTTCTAAACGTTCTGTCTCCCTTCTGTTGTCTGTCTGTATCCTAAAGGGCCCCCTATGACCAACAGTGTTCTAAACATTCTGTCTCCCTTCTGTTGTCTGTCTGTATCCTAAAGGGCCCCCTATGACCAACAGTGTTCTAAACGTTCTGTCTCCCTTCTGTTGTCTGTCTGTATCCTATAAAGGGCCCCCTATGACCAACAGTGTTCTAAACGTTCTGTCTCCCTTCTGTTGTCTGTCTGTATCCTAAAGGGCCCCCTATGTCCAACAGTGCCCTCGGAAACTATTCAGAGCCCTTTATGTTTTCAATATTTTGTTACGTCACAGCCTTATTCTAACATCTGGGGAAGGGTACCAAAAAAAAATCTGCAGCATTGAAGGTCCCCCAAGAACACAATGGCCTCCATCATTCTTAATGGAAGATGTTTGGAACCACCAAGACTCTTCCTGGAGCTGGCCGCCCGGCAAAACTGAGTAATGGGTGGAGAAGGGCCTTGGTCAGGGGAGTGACCAAGAACCTGATGGTCACTCTGACAGAGATCTAGAGTTCTAGAAGGACAACCATCTCTGCAGCACTCCACCAATCAGGCCTTTATGGTAGAGTGGCCAGACGGAAGCCACTCCTCAGTAAAAGGCACATGACAGCCTGCTTGGAGTTTGCTTAAAGGCATTCTCAGACCATGAGAAACAAGATGATCTGGTCTGATGAAACCAAGATTGAACTCTTTGGCCTGAATATGAAGGGTCACGTCTGGAGGTAACCTGGCACCATCCCTACGGTGAAGCATGGTGGTGGCAGCATCATGATGTGGGGATGTTTTTCAGTGGCAGAGACTGGGAGACTAGTCAGGATCGAGGGAAAGATGAACGGAGGAAAGTATAGAGAGATCCTAGATAAAAACCTGCCCCAGAGAGCTCAGGACCTCAGACTGGGGCAAAGGTTCACCTTCCAACAGGACAATGACCCTAAGCACACAGCCAAGACAACGCAGGAGTGGCTTCGAGACAAGTCTCTGAATGTCTTTGAGTGGCCCAGCCAACTTGACAGAGCTTGAGAGGATCTGCAGAGAAGAATGGGAGAACCTCCCTAAATACAGGTGTGCCAAGCTTGTAGCGTCATTACCTAAGAAGACTCTAGGCTGTAATCGCTGCCAAATGTGCTTCAATAAAGTGCTGAGTAAAGGGTCTGAATACTTATGTAAATGTTATAATTTCCGTTTTTTATTTTATTTTTATAAATGAGCAAATATTTCTAAAAACCTGGTTTTTCTGTTGTCATTATGGGGTATTGTGTGTAGATTGATAAGGGGAAAAAAACGATTTAATCAATTTTAGAAGAAAACTGTCAATGGGTTTGAAAACTTTCCGAAGGCACTGTATGAAGTGGCTATGGACCCTGGTCAAACGAAGTGCACTAGAAAGGTACTAGGGTGCCATTTGGGAGTCTGACTCTGATAAATGGATGGATGTTATTGGAGGCCTAGTGAAGGCATTGCCATAGAAACCGTCTGTAAAACCATTGCACTGTAATTTCATTGTGTACACAACACTACCAGCCAAATATGTCTGTGTAGACCTAGTCTAGAGCTTCGCTGTGTTACGGCTGCGCAGTGCAGAATATGTAGAGAGAAAAAAGGACTTTCTAACAATGTCTTAGGGTTTGACTTCTGTACAAACTGGCCCTTTCCTGTGAGAGCAGAGTAGAGTAGAGTAGAGTAGAGTAGAGTAGAGTAGAGTAGAGTAGAGTAGAGGAGAGGAGAGGAGAGGAGAGGAGAGGAGAGGAGAGGAGAGGAGAGGAGAGGAGAGGAGAGGAGAGGAGAGGAGAGGAGAGGAGAGTAGGGCAGAGTAGAGTAGAGTAGAGTAGAGTAGAGTAGAGGAGAGGAGAGTAGGGCAGAGTAGAGTAGAGTAGAGGAGAGGAGAGTAGAGTAGAGGAGAGTAGGGCAGAGTAGAGTAGAGTAGAGTAGGGCAGGGCAGAGCAGAGTAGGGCAGAGTAGAGTAGGGCAGAGTAGAGTAGAGTAGGGCAGAGTAGAGTAGAGTAGAGGAGAGGAGAGTAGGGCAGAGTAGAGTAGGGCAGAGTAGAGTAGAGTAGGGCAGAGTAGAGTAGGGCAGAGCAGAGTAGGGCAGAGTAGAGCAGAGTAGAGTAGGGCAGAGCAGAGTAGAGCAGAGTAGGGCAGAGCAGAGTAGGGCAGAGTAGGGCAGAGCAGAGTAGAGCAGAGCAGAGCAGAGCAGAGTAGGGCAGAGCAGAGCAGAGCAGAGCAGGACAGAGCAGAGCAGAGTAGGGCAGAGTAGGGCAGAGCAGAGTAGGGCAGAGCAGAGTAGGGCAGAGTAGGGCAGAGCAGAGTAGAGCAGAGCAGAGTAGAGCAGAGCAGAGTAGGGCAGAGCAGAGCAGGACAGAGCAGAGTAGGGCAGAGCAGAGTAGGACAGAGCAGGGCAGAGCAGAGCAGGGCAGAGCAGAGTAGGGCAGGGCAGGGCAGAGCAGAGTAGGGCCGAGCAGAGCAGAGCAGGGCAGGGCAGAGCAGAGTAGGGCCGAGCAGAGCAGGGCAGGACAGAGCAGAGCAGGGCAGAGTAGGGCAGAGCAGGGCAGAGCAGAGTAGGGCAGGGCAGGGCAGAGCAGGGCAGAGCAGAGTGGGGCAGGGCAGGGCAGGGCAGGGCAGAGCAGAGCAGAGTAGGGCAGAGCAGGGCAGGACAGGGCAGAGCAGAGCAGGACAGAGCAGACTAGTTTGAGCTTAGTTTCTCCATCTACTGTATGTCATTTGGCAGTTTGAACTTAAAACCCAGTTGCTATGGTGATCTCCTCTGTTCTCCTCCTAAATTGGATATCCTTGAGTTTACTGAAGACTCTCTGTCACAGAATGTAAACTGTTCTAGAACCGTAATACTTTAATTAAATGGAATTCAGACAAGCTTTACAAACTAGTTTATCTAACAAATGTATTAGACAATATTGTATATTTATCTAGTCTGATTTATGGTACATAAACGGAATGACCTCATGCATTGTGTTCCTTATTTCAATCCAGAGCCATGCATGTATATGGGTCTGTTTCTAAACTCGAATCTGATAGAACGGAGACCATGACGTGTCCTTGCGTCAGTCCGAGGTGAGGTAAGACCAAGGTTGTCCTCTGACTTCGTTTAATTGAATATGTCACTAAGTTAAGCCAGTGTCATTTCATCAGTAGAATGCATCACCTCTCTTCACCGATCTTGTCGTTATTAGATGAACACCATACTACAGCAGGACTAGTCCAGGTTGGAAGGCTTCCCAGATCAGTGTTAGAGCCAAAACAGTAAAGCAACACTGGATCAACCAAGCCTGGATGTAATATGTAGGCCGCAAAACAAGATTGTCAGTATAAGCTATTTTGTGTAGTGGACAGGGAGTTGGGTTAGCGGTCTGAACTATGTTATCTTGTAGGAGCACAGGCTTTTTTATTTGTGTGAGACTCAAAGTTGCTTAAGTTATTGATAAAGGAAAATAAGGAGTTCTTCGTGGTATTGTGTGTCTTGTTAGTCAGGACATTATAAAGTGTATTATGAATTCCAACCGGGCAGTTGTAGAGTGTCTGACAAGTTACACTCTGGTCCCAAGATGTCGCTGCTCCCTCCGATACGGCCAGTGGGACTCATCTCATGATCATGACGTTAGTTAGGTGTCCCATCAGCCCCTGGGCTCCAGCCTGTTATCTGATGGGTGTGAGGCAGAGCAGAGGGCCGTGATCTGATAGAGCCAGGCGGCCAGGGGAAGCAGAAACAGCCTGGGACAGGGGCGGAGCTATACAGCCTGGGACAGGGGCGGAGCTATACAGCCTGGGACAGGGGCGGAGCTATACAGCCTGGGACAGGGGCGGAGCTATACAGCCTGGGACAGGGGCGGAGCTATACAGCCTGGGACAGGGGCGGAGCTATACAGCCTGGGACAGGGGCGGAGCTATACAGCCTGGGACAGGGGCGGAGCTATACAGCCTGGGACAGGGGCGGAGCTATACAGCCTGGGACAGGGGCGGAGCTATACAGCCTGGGACAGGGGCGGAGCTATATAGCCTGGGACAGGGGCGGAGCTATACAGCCTGGGACAGGGGCAGAGCTATACAGCCTGGGACAGGGGCGGAGCTATACAGCCTGGGACAGGGGCGGAGCTATACAGCCTGGGACAGGGGCGGAGCTATACAGCCTGGGACAGGGGCGGAGCTATACAGCCTGGGACAGGGGCGGAGCTATACAGCCTGGGACAGGGGCGGAGCTATACAGCCTGGGACAGGGGCGGAGCTATACAGCCTGGGACCGGGGCGGAGCTATACAGCCTGGGACAGGGGCGGAGCTATACACCACGGGACAGGGGCGGAGCTATATAGCCTGGGACAGGGGCGGAGCTATACAGCCGGGGACAGGGGCGGAGCTATACAGCCGGGGACCGGGACGGAGCTATACAGCCTGGAACAGGGGCGGAGCTATACAGCCTGGGACAGGGGCGGAGCTATACAGCCTGGGACCGGGGCGGAGCTATGCAGGATCAGAACTGACTCTGTGTAATTAAGGTAGCAGGTTAGGAGAATTAAGGTAGCAGGTTAGGAGAATAACGTAGCCCCTTATTGCAGAGCACGTTGTATACATTTAGCCCGGTTGTCTGTGTTTGTTTTTTAAAGGAGATTTGTTATTGAAACATGTATACGTAGGATATGCGTCTGCTGGTTGATATGCATCTGTCAGAGCAGCTCACAGATTACTGCACCTGTACATAGCCCACCTATAATTTAGCCCAAACAACTACCTCTTTCCCAACTGTATTTCATTTTTATTTATTTATTTATTTTGCTCCTTTGCACCCCATTATTTTTATTTCTACTTTGCACATTCTTCCATTGCAAAACTACCATTCCAGTATTTTACTTGCTATATTGTATTTACTTTGCCATCATGGCCTTTTTTGCCTTTACCTCCCTTCTCACCTAATTTGCTCACATTGTATATAGACTTGTTTATACTGCATTATTGACTGTATGTTTGTTTTTACTCCATGTGTAACTCTGTGTCGTTTTATCTGTCGAACTGCTTTGCTTTATCTTGGCCAGGTCGCAATTGTAAATGAGAACTTGTTCTCAACTTGCCTACCTGGTTAAATAAAGGTAAAATAAATAAATAAATAAAATCTGCTGGTTGATAGGCATCTGCTGGTTGATAGGCATCTGCTGGTTGATATGCATCTGCTGGTTGATAGGCATCTGCTGGTTGATAGGCATCTGCTGGTTGATAGGCATCTGCTGGTTGATAGGCATCTGCTGGTTGATAGGCATCTGCTGGTTGATATGCATCTGCTGGTTGATAGGCATCTGCTGGTTGATAGGCATCTGCTGGTTGATAGGCATCTGCTGGTTGATAGGCATCTGCTGGTTGATAGGCATCTGCTGGTTGATAGGCATCTGCTGGTTGATATGCATCTGCTGGTTGATAGGCATCTGCTGGTTGATAGGCATCTGCTGGTTGATAGGCATCTGCTGGTTGATAGGCATCTGCTGGTTGATAGGCATCTGCTGGTTGATAGGCATCTGCAGCTGTCGTACACGACACACACATCTTTCTATCTAAATGTTGTTATTTGGATTTCTATGCAAGTGATATGATTGAGTGTTTATTTGTGCCTGCAGCTAGTTCATTGAAATAAGACAGTCGTGCCAAAACATTATTTAAAAAATGTAATTCACTGACAGAGATAGCTGCTCTGCTCTGCTGTCTGTCTTCTCTCACTGTCCTGTTGGTCACTCAGAGTTCCCTTCTCTCTCACTGTCCTGTTGGTCACTCAGAGTTCCCTTTTCTCTCACTGTCCTGTTGGTCACTCAGAGTTCCCTTTTCTCTCACTGTCCCCCCACCCCCCAGTCCTCCTGGAAGTTAAGGAATCCCCCCCCCCACCCAGTCCTTCTGGAAGTTAAGGAATCCCCCCCCCCACCACACAGTCCTCCTGGAAGTTAAGGAACCCCCCACCCCCCAGTCCTCCTGGAAGTTAAGGAACCCCCCCCCCCAGTCCTCCTGGAAGTTAAGAAATCCCCCCACCCCCCAGTCCTCCTAGAAGTTAAGGAATCCCCCCACCCCCACCCCCCAGTCCTCCTAGAAGTTAAGGAATCCCCCCCCCCCCCAGTCCTCCTGGAAGTTAAGGAATCCCACCCCCCAGTCCTCCTGGAAGTTAAGGAATCCCCCCACCCCCACCCCCCAGTCCTCCTAGAAGTTAAGGAATCCCCCCCCCCCAGTCCTCCTGGAAGTTAAGGAATCCCCCACCCCACAGTTCCTCTGGAAGTTAAGGAATCCCCCACCCCACAGTTCCTCTGAAAGTTAAGGAATCCCCCCCACCCCACAGTTCCTCTGAAAGTTAAGGAATCCCCACCAACCCCCACCCCACAGTTCTTCTGAAAGTTAAGGAATCCCCCACTCTAAAACAACTGCCAGATGATGATAGGATATAGCAGCATGCCCAGGAAGTGAGGTGACTGGTCACCTCACCTCCTTGTCCTCTTTCTCCTCCTCCTCCTCCTCCCTATTGTCTGGTCAGATAGTACAGTGTTGAGGTACTCCTCTGACCTGTCCTCTCGTTCTCCCTCCTCTCCCCCTCCATCCTCCCTCTCCCCTCGCTCCATCCAATCCCCTCTCCAATTTCAGTTTCCTCTCAGATCAAAAGATTATCCAGACAGACTGTGTTCGTTCCCACAGTGGAGATAAGGTTTCTGTTTCGGAGACACACCCTGTTGGTCTGGCTCTCTCTCTCCATGGCCTGACCACAGATTACAAAGAACAGCCCTTCAATGGGGGTATGATGTTGTTGAGAATGAAACTGGTCTGCTGGGCCCATATTCATAAAGCATCTCAGAGTAAAGGTGCTGATCTAGGATCAGGTCCCCCCCCGGGTCCATATAATTAGGATTTGAAATGCAAAACTGATCCTAGATCAGCCCTCCCTAAGACACTTTGTGAATATTGGTGTTTGTGTTTCTCTCTTTTCTCTCCTCCGCTACTCACTCCGGGCCCCTCTTCTGTCTCTGCGCTCAGGACGTTGTTTGGGTTGAATTCCCGAAGGTTGGGTTTCATGGGAGTGTCAGCAGGCAGGAGAATCCGTCCTTCCTGGGGAAAGTGAGGGATGATGAGACACATCCCTTTGTAGAAGGTTGAATTGGGTGTCATGGCTGTTCAACGGCTTCCTATGCTCATGCCTGTGTGTGTGTGTGCGTGTGCGTGTGCGGGTGTGTGTGTGTATTCATATTCTTCTTCATCATCTAGTCGGCTACTTCACAAACAGATACCCAATCCTTCCCATATTACCTACTGCCCTTATTCACCTCTGATAAAAACATCCCATTCACTCACTGTAGAGACCACATCCATCTCTGATTAAAAACATCCCATTCACTCACTATGGAGACCACATCCATCTCTGATTAAAAACATCCCATTCACTCACTATGGAGACCACATCCATCTCCTCCAGTAGCCAAAGGACTGTGTACCCATCATGTCAACACCCATGACAGGAAGCCAACTGACAGACAGACACACCCTGAATAATGACAGATAATCGCTGTAGCTAGATGATGATTCTCCTGAACTACAGCCGCCCTCTCTTCATGTTTGCTCAGCGCCTGCCTAATGGCATCTGGGGGTCCGCTCGATGACTAGGACGGGAGTCACGTGTCGACTGATAGGGTTCCCCTCAAATGGCCACCTATTTCATGTAGAGCCCTGGTCAACAGTAGGGAATAGGGCCCTGGTCAACAGTAGGGAATAGGGCCCTGGTCAACAGTAGGGAATAGGGCCCTGGTCAACAGTAGGGAATAGGGCCCTGGTCAACAGTAGGGAATAGGGCCCTGGTCAACAGTAGGGAATAGGACCCTGGTCAACAGTAGGGAATAGGGTTCCATTTGGGATGCATAAGAGGAGAGAAGAAGATAAAATATTAGAGTCATTGTTCTGTGTGTGTCTGTGTGATCACATGCTATCATGGGTTGGGTTTCCCCTCTTAGCGTTGAAATTCATTTCTGGGCCTTGGATATTGAGTAAGGACTGAGTCTCTCTCTCTCTCTATCACTTGCTCTGACTCTGTCTCCCTCCTTCCCTCTCTCTCTCTCCCTCCTTCCCTCTCTCTCTCTCTCTCTCTCTCTCTCTATCACTTGCTCTGACTCTGTCTCCCTCCTTCCCTCTCTCTCTCTCTCTCCCTCCATCTCCTTCTCTCTGTTAGTTCCCAGTGTCCAGAGCATCGCAGGGCAGGATGTTTACTTCATGCTTCATCGTATGTTAGCGAGGTAATGACGTCTAATTGCGTGCTGGTTTAACGACGTCCGTCTCAAACCCTCCTTCGCTAGCCTACCCCGCCAGCCTCTGCCCGCCGCCTGCCATTTCAGAGTTGCTCGGTAACGTTAGCGGACCAAACAGGGTGTTGTGTCGTACAGTACTGTTACCATGGAGCTGCTAGGGGCCTTCTACAGGAGGAAGCTCCGGAGGAAGCAGAAGAAGGAGGATGTAGTCCTGGGGACGGGGCCGGGAGAGCTGAGGCGGTCAGACAGGGCACTGTGCAAGTCCCCCTCTGAGACCAGCGTCAACCGCCTGGCCACCGGACTCATCTCCAAGGTGCTACGCTTCACCAGGTAACTGGAACACTCCTTACCTGAGGGTTAGGGTCAAGGGTAGGGTAGGGTAGGATTCTGGGGGTGGTGCAGGTTGAGGTTTACAGCCAGGTAACATCCTGGGGGTTGTAACATGGTTGTAGTATTCTCCTAAGGCAGGGTTGGTTCTAGGGTAACCTGGGGGGAAGGGTTGGTTCTAGGGTAACCTGGGGGGAAGGGTTGGTTCTAGGGTAACCTGGGGGGAAGGGTTGGTTCTAGGGTAACCTGGGGGGAAGGGTTGGTTTTAGGGTAACCTGGGAGGTAGGGTTGGTTCTAGAGTAACATTCTGGGGGGGTAGGATTGGTTCTAGGGTAACCTGGGGGGAAGGGTTGGTTCTAGAGTAACATTCTGGGGGGCAGGGTTGGTTCTAGGGTAACCTGGGGGGAAGGGTTGGTTCTAGGGTAACCTGGGGGGAAGGGTTGGTTTTCGAATAACATTCTGGGGGGTAGGGTTGGTTCTAGGGTAACATTTTGGGGGGTAGGGTTGGTTCTAGGGTAACATTCTGGGGGTAGGGTTGGTTCTAGGGTAACCTGGGGGGAAGGGTTGGTTCTAGGGTAATCTGGGGGGAAGGGTTGGTTCTAGGGTAACATTCTGGGGGGTAGGGTCTGTCTGTTCCACAGCTGGTCGTCTAAGGAGGCTTTGGGACCTACAGACTCATCTGTAGAGTTTATGGACTGCATTCCATGCTCAGGTGTGGCGTATGGAGTGAGTTTGCAGTTTTGTTGAGCAAGTTGGATAAATGGTCAAAAATACTGTAATGTTATAAAAATGTTTGTTACGTGATGCATCACTATTGGGGTGTAAACAATGGCTTCTTTCATGTTTCTGTAGCTGGACGAAGGTGAAGATAGCATCATTTCCTGTTTATCTTCTAAGCTAAGTACTGTGTTTGGGGATCAGGAAGATCTTCTAGGCTGACAAACATGAAATATGATGGCTGCTTGTTAGACATTTGGCAGCCAGCGGGAAGAATAGCATAACTGACACAAGCTGTTGTTTTGAAACAGGAGAGCTTTATTCCAAGGAGGAATGTAGAGAGTAGAGACCTCCTGGTCTGAATGTAGAGAGTAGAGACCTCCTGGTCTGAATGTAGAGAGTAGAGACCTCCTGGTCTGAATGTAGAGAGTAGAGACCTCCTGGTCTGAATGTAGAGAGTAGAGACCTCCTGGTCTGAATGTAGAGAGTAGAGACCTCCTGGTCTGAATGTAGAGAGTAGAGACCTCCTGGTCTGAATGTAGAGAGTAGAGACCTCCTGGTCTGAATGTAGAGAGTAGATACCTCCTGGTCTGAATGTAGAGAGTAGAGACCTCCTGGTCTGAATGTAGAGAGTAGAGACCTCCTGGTCTGAATGTAGAGAGTAGAGACCTCCTGGTCTGAATGTAGAGAGTAGAGACCTCCTGGTCTGAATGTAGAGAGTAGAGACCTCCTGGTCTGAATGTAGAGAGTAGAGACCTCCTGGTCTGAATGTAGAGAGTAGAGACCTCCTGGTCTGAATGTAGAGAGTAGATACCTCCTGGTCTGAATGTAGAGAGTAGAGACCTCCTGGTCTGAATGTAGAGAGTAGAGACCTCCTGGTCTGAATGTAGAGAGTAGAGACCTCCTGGTCTGAATGTAGAGAGTAGAGACCTCCTGGTCTGAATGTAGAGAGTAGAGACCTCCTGGTCTGAATGTAGAGAGTAGAGACCTCCTGGTCTGAATGTAGAGAGTAGATACCTCCTGGTCTGAATGTAGAGAGTAGAGACCTCCTGGTCTGAATGTAGAGAGTAGAGACCTCCTGGTCTGAATGTAGAGAGTAGAGACCTCCTGGTCTGAATGTAGAGAGTAGAGACCTCCTGGTCTGAATGTAGAGAGTAGAGACCTCCTGGTCTGAATGTAGAGAGTAGAGACCTCCGGTCTGAATGTAGAGAGTATAGACCTCCTGGTCTTAATGTAGAGAGTAGAGACCTCCTGGTCTGAATGTAGAGAGTAGAGACCTCCTGGTCTTAATGTAGAGAGTAGAGACTTCCTGGTCTGAATGTAGAGAGTAGAGACTTACTGGTCTGAATGTAGAGAATAGAGACCTCCTGGTCTGAATGTAGAGAATAGAGACCTCCTGGTCTTAATGTAGAGAGTAGAGACCTCCTGGTCTGAATGTAGAGAGTAGAGACCTCCTGGTCTGAATGTAGAGAGTAGAGACTTCCTGGTCTGAATGTAGAGAGTAGAGACCTCCTGGTCTGAATGTAGAGAGTAGAGACCTCCTGGTCTTAATGTAGAGAATAGAGACCCCTTGGTCTGAATGTAGAGAATAGAGACCTCTTGGTCTGAATGTAGAGAGTAGAGACCCCCTGGTCTGAATGTAGAGAATAGAGACCTCCTGGTCTGAATGTAGAGAGTAGAGACCTCCTGGTCTGAATGTAGAGAGTAGAGACCTCCTGGTCTGAATGTAGAGAGTAGAGACCCCCTGGTCTGAATGTAGAGAATAGAGACTTCCTGGTCTGAATGTAGAGAATAGAGACTCCCTGGTCTTAATGTATAGAGTAGAGACTTCCTGGTCTGAATGTAGAGAGTAGAGACTTCCTGGTCTGAATGTAGAGAGTTCCTGGTCTTCACTGTGTGTAAATCAGACTACTGTGAAAGCTTGGTTGTGAGTCCACAGTGATGATAGCTAGGCCTCCCTGCTTCACGGCTTCTGGTGAGAAGGGAGGACGAAGGAGGATGAGGGTGAGTCAGAAAGAGGGGGAGGCAGTCAATCTGCTTTCAGCACAGTGATAGCATGCAGCTGGACTCTCCTGTGGCTCATGCCCAGGCCAGGACTACTGGGCCTTTCCAGTCTGTTATGATGGACCGGGTTGAGGGGATTGGCTATGGGGATGGTCTTAGCTCAGTAATGACTTCTCATTTGTAAACACATACTGAGCTGCTAACCTCTCAGTCAATAATTTGCTTGACTGGTGCTGAAGGTCAGGAGGGAGCTGTTGTCAAATAGTTTTCAAATTTGTGGGTTTAAACAAGACGTCTTGCCACAATGTTCTCCTAGCAGTACAATGGGGGTTTAAACCAGACATCTTGCCACAATGTTCTCCTAGCAGTACAATGGGGTTTTAAACCAGACGTCTTGCCACAATGTTCTCCTAGCAGTACAATGGGGGTTTAAACCAGACGTCTTGCCACAATGTTCTCCTAGCAGTACAATGGGGGTTTAAACCAGACGTCTTGCCACAATGTTCTCCTAGCAGTACAATGGGGGTTTAAACCAGATGTCTTGCCACAATGTTCTCCTAGCAGTACAATGGGGGTTTAAACCAGACGTCTTGCCACAACGTTCTCCTAGCAGTACAATGGGGGTTTAAACCAGACATCTTGCCACAATGTTCTCCTAGCAGTACAATGGGGTTTTAAACCAGACGTCTTGCCACAATGTTCTCCTAGCAGTACAATGGGGGTTTAAACCAGATGTCTTGCCACAATGTTCTCCTAGCAGTACAATGGGGGTTTAAACCAGACGTCTTGCCACAACGTTCTCCTAGCAGTACAATGGGGGTTTAAACCAGACGTCTTGCCACAATGTTCTCCTAGCAGTACAATGGGGGTTTAAACCAGACGTCTTGCCACAATGTTCTCCTAGCAGTACAATGGGGGTTTAAACCAGACGTCTTGCCACAATGTTCTCCTAGCAGTACAATGGGGTTTTAAACCAGACATCTTGCCACAACGTTCTCCTAGCAGTACAATGGGGGTTTAAACCAGACGTCTTGCCACAACGTTCTCCTAGCAGCACAATGGGGGTTTAAACCAGATGTCTTGCCACAACGTTCTCCTAGCAGCAGCAGGAGCACACAATGTACAATGCAAGTTGTGTGTGGTGTAGGCAGCTTATTGGATAAATGGTGTGTTGGGGTATTTCCCTGTTTAGGGGTCAAAGGCCTTTTGGGAACCGGTGCCTTTTGGTTGCTTCATAACTGTTTCTGGTTGCCATGGTTAATCTCTTAAGCAACATCTCAGTAAACAGTTTTGTTGCGGTCTGGTTGCCGTTAGGCGTTTGTGTTGTGTTTTCTGGGACGAACTGCAGCAGAAGTAGCAGTCTGTCTGTCTGGTGATCAGGCATGAAAACACTTGTTTTAAAAACAGCAACAGCTACAGTAGAGGAGACCACAGCAGTTTGGGCTGGAGACAAGGAGACAATACGACCACTTCATGACGCATGATTTACCCTCTTCACTGTTGGAGCCCTTGGCTCCTACAAGGACCAAATACCATTGACCAATGTCCTCCATCTTACTCAGTTGGGGAGGGGGGGGGACGACGACGACGACAAATAAACCCACCTGCTGTCATTGTGTTGGACATTCACCGGTGTTCACATTCACAGGCAGCACTCACAGGCAGCACTCACAGGCAGCACTCACAGGCAGCATTTACAGGCAGCATTCACAGGCAGCACTCACAGGCAGCACTCACTTACAGCACTCACTGGCAGAATTCACTGGCAGCACTCACAGGCAGCACTCACAGGCAGAATTCACTGGCAGCACTCACAGGCAGCATTTACAGGCAGCACTCACTGGAAGCACTAACTTACAGCACCCACTGGCAGCACTCACAGGCAGCACTCACAGGCAGCACTCACTTACAGCACTCACTGGCAGCACTCACAGGCAGCACTCACAGGCAGTATTTACAGGCAGCATTCACAGGCAGCATTCACAGGCAGCACTCACAGGCAGCATTCACAGGCAGCACTCACAGGCAGCACTCACAGGCAGCACTCACAGGCAGTATTTACAGGCAGCATTCACAGGCAGCATTTAATGAATCACCAACAAGTTGTCATAAACTCTCTGAGGCTGGTCTGATGTGACTAACTACATTCAGATGTGAGTTCAGATGTGATGGTTCACTCTGCTCTGTGAATCCCTCTGGGCTTCCCTCCAAACACCAATATCTTCCAGCTCATACACATTATGTGACAATATACAGTATAACAATATATGAATCTCCCTTTTCATTAAGCTATACCAGACCCCTTTACGTACAGTTGAAGTCGGAAGTTTACATACACCTTAGCCAAATACATTTAAACTCAGTTTTTCACAATTCCTGACATTTAAACCTGGATCCTGACCTCACTCCATCTCAATGTGGACCTGGATCCTGACCTACCTCCATCTCAATGTGGACCTGGATCCTGACCTCACTCCATCTCAATGTGGACCTGGATCCTGACCTCTCTCCATCTCAATGTGGACCTGGATCCTGACCTCACTCCATCTCAATGTGGACCTGGATCCCGACCTCACTCCATCTCAATGTGGACCTGGATCCTGACCTCACTCCATCTCAATGTGGACCTGGATCCTGACCTCACTCCATCTCAATGTGGACCTGGATCCCGACCTCACTCCATCTCAATGTGGACCTGGATCCTGACCTCACTCCATCTCAATGTGGACCTGGATCCCGACCTCACTCCATCTCAATGTCGACCTGGATCCTGACCTCACTCCATCTCAATGTGGACCTGGATCCTGACCTCCCTCCATCTCAATGTCGACCTGGATCCTGACCTCACTCCATCTCAATGTCGACCTGGATCCTGACCTCACTCCATCTCAATGTGGACCTGGATCCCGACCTCACTCCATCTCAATGTGGACCTGGATCCTGACCTCTCTCCATCTCAATGTGGACCTGGATCCTGACCTCTCTCCACTCTAAACTTCCATCCACAGACACAGCGAGCCTGTCTCAAGAACTCACTCTCTCTTCTATGTTCTAAATCTATGTTCTGTGTTCTAAATCTATGTTCTACAGACCAGTGAGCCTGTCTCGAGAACTCACTCTCTCTTCTATGTTCTAATTCTATGTTCTAAATCTATGTTCTATGTTCTAATTCTATGTTCTATGTTCTAAATCTATGTTCTACAGACACAGCGAGCCTGTCTCGAGAACTCACTCTCTCTTCTATGTTCTGATTCTATGTTCTAAATCTATGTTCTAATTCTATGTTCTATGTTCTAAATCTATGTTCTACAGACGCAGCGAGCCTGTCTCCAGACCTCACTCGTGGCACGCCACCAAGCTAGGCGAGGGCCAGCCAGACCCCAGCATGATGCAAATATCCCAGGACCCTCCTTGGCATCACACCTACCCCTCCAGGTTAGTCAATCAATCAAGTGATAAATCAATATATATTTCTAAATCCATTGTTGATGGTGTGGAGTGGTGAACACAGAAAGTCAGGGCTTATTATTTAAGTGGGTTTTATACATTTTATATGGAAATATTTAGATCCTTAAACATGTTAAGTATGATGCTTGTATTGTTCATATTACAAACTGAGTCTACAAAACATTAGGAACACCTGCTCTTTCCATGACAGACTGACCAGGTGAATCCAGGTGAAAGTTCTGATCCCTTATTGATGCCACTTGTTAAATCCACTTCAATTAGTGTACAGTACCAGTCAAACGTTTGGACACACCTACTCATTCAAGGGTTTTTCTTTATTTGTACTATTTTCTACATTGTAGAATAATAGTGAAGACATCAAAACTATGAAATAACACGTAAGAAATCATGTAGTAACCCAAAAGTGTTAAACAAATCAAAATATATTTTATATTTGAGATTTTCTAGGCTGCCATAGAGCTCTGGTCTAACGTAGTGCACTATATAGGGAATAGGGTTCCATAGAGCTCTGGTCTAAAGTAGTGCACTATATAGGGAATAGGGTTCCATCGGGCTCTGGTCTAAAGTAGTGCACTATATAGGGAATAGGGTTCTATAGGGCTTTGGTCTAAAGTAGTGCGCTATATAGGGAATAGGGTGCCATTTGGGATGAAGATACCACTCTTTTGTTGCCCAGTTGAACCCAGCTGTTTCTCATGGAGAACAGTAGTGTATTATCTTAGACTGAGACTCATGAAAGAACTGTAGTGTATTATCTTAGACTGAGACTCATGAAAGAACAGTAGTGTATTATCTTAGACTGAGACTCATGAAAGAACAGTAGTGTATTATCTTAGACTGAGACTCATGAAAGAACTGTAGTGTATTATCTTAGACTGAGACTCATGAAAGAACTGTAGTGTATTATCTTAGACTGAGACTCATGAAAGAACAGTAGTGTATTATCTTAGACTGAGACTCATGAAAGGACAGTAGTGTATTATCTCCTTTCTCATGAAAGGACAGTAGTGTATTATCTTAGACTGAGACTCATGAAAGGACAGTAGTGTATTATCTTAGACTGAGACTCATGAAAGAACTGTAGTGTATTATCTTAGACTGAGACTCATGAAAGAACTGTAGTGTATTATCTTAGACTGAGACTCATGAAAGAACAGTAGTGTATTATCTTAGACTGAGACTCATGAAAGGACAGTAGTGTATTATCTTAGACTGAGACTCATAAAAGGACAGTAGTGTATTATCTTAGACTGAGACTCATGAAAGAACAGTAGTGTATTATCTTAGACTGAGACTCGTGAAAGAAAAGTAGTGTATTATCTTAGACTGAGACTCATAAAAGGACAGTAGTGTATTATCTTAGACTGAGACTCATGAAAGAAAAGTAGTGTATTATCTTAGACTGAGACTCATGAAAGGACAGTAGTGTATTATCTTAGACTGAGACTCATAAAAGGACAGTAGTGTATTATCTTAGACTGAGACTCATGAAAGGACAGTAGTGTATTATCTTAGACTGAGACTCATGAAAGAACAGTAGTGTATTATCTTAGACTGAGACTCATGAAAGGACAGTAGTGTATTATCTTAGACTGAGACAGATGAAAGAACATTTGATCCACCAGACAACTGCCTGTGAAGTCGATGTGTTTATGACAGCTTGTGTGTAAATGGGTTAGCCAACAACATCACTAAAACGATGCACATGCTTCAATGAGGCAGAAGGCAGTGTGTTGTGATTCTGGATGTCCAGATAGCTAGCAACAATGACAAGAAGCTACCATGTGGGGAATTGTAGGTGGCTCTTTTCATCTTGGTATTGATACGATGTCTTGTTCTTATGTGTTTTGACTGATGTCACGTCTATGCTAATATAGCTCAAATTCGCTAGCTAGCTAACCAACAACTGTAATGGTGTATTTGAGAGACAACAAGTGTTCATTGTGCACATTTATTTATGTTTTTTCAGTAAACATTTGGAGACTAAATATAGTTTACATGTTGTCAACAATCAAAGCCAACCCCGTCTGTTTTGCACCATAGTTGTACCCGCGTCACTTTGGTTGCTAAACAACCAACCAGTCTATATGTAGACTGTTGTTGTGTTCAGACCAGGACATTGAGGCCCTATCAGTCAGTGATGTCAGAATATAATGAGGGGGGGGGGAGGGGGTATTGACGTCATCTGTCTGCTATGGATGGACATTCCTGGTGACACCTCCCCTCACCTCTACCGTTCCCATGGCAGCTCCCACTCCCTCTCGGGTCGTCCAATTTCGGCAGTTATTTGCTGAGAGAGAAGAGAAAGTGAGAGAGGGTGGAGCAGAGAGAGAAGAGAGAGGGAGAGAGTGTGGAGGAGAGAGAGAAGAGAGAGGGAGAGAGTGTGGAGGAGAGAGAGAAGAGAAAGTGAGAGAGGGTGGAGGAGAGAGAGAAGAGAAAGGGATAGAGGGTGGAGGAGAGAGAGAAGAGAGAATGAGAGAGGGTGGAGGAGAGAGAGAAGAGAGAGGGTGGAGGAGAGAGAGAAGAGAAAGTGAGAGAGGGTGTAGGAGAGAGAGAAGAGAGAGGGAGAGGCAAATAGCAGCCTGTCCAGTTCTGAGAGTATGGTAGGAGAGAAATGAAGGTAATTGGTAGGAGAGAACTCGAGGTAATTGCGCTGCTATAAGAGCGATTAGTGCTGATCTCAGAGCTGTTACGTCCTCCTCATCGTCATTACTGCTGTAGAAATATCAACCAACACTGGGCCCTTACCATCCCCCAACACACACACACACACACAGGCATGCAGACTACACACACATCACACACACACACACACACACAGGCATGCAGACTACACACACGTCACACACACACACACACACAGGCATGCAGACTACACACACGTCACAAACACACACACACACACACACAGACAGGCATGCAGACTACACACACGTCACACACACACACACACACACACAGGCATGTAGACTACACACACGTCACGTGTACGCACACACACACACACACACACACACACTCTGCCTGCCATCCCCCCTCCTCCACCTATATAACCATACAAGGGCAACAAGCCCAGGAGCCCCATTGATGTTTGAAACTGGCTTAATCAACGGGGAACTGCTATTGTTTATTCTGGATAAATCAACGGGGAACTGCTATTGTTTATTCTGGATAAATCAACGGGGAACTGCTATTGTTTATTCTGGATAAATCAACGGGGAACTGCTATTGTTTATTCTGGATAAATCAACGGGGAACTGCTATTGTTTATTCTGGATAAATCAACGGGGAACTGCTATTGTTTATTCTGGATAAATCAACGGGGAACTGCTATTGTTTATTCTGGATAAATCAACGGGGAATTGTGACATCATGAAAAAAATCTCTTCAGTCACAAACTTATACATACGAACTACGTCTGGTCACACCTCCATCCCTAGTGTCTGGTCACACCTCCATCCCTAGTGTCTGGTCACATCTCCATCCCTAGTGTCTGGTCACACCTCCATCCCTAGTGTCTGGTCACATCTCCATCCCTAGTGTCTGGTCACATCTCCATCCCTAGTGTCTGGTCACACCTCCATCCCTAGTCACACCTCCATCCCTAGTGTCTGGTCACATCTCCATCCCTAGTGTCTGGTCACATCTCCATCCCTAGTGTCTGGTCACATCTCCATCCCTAGTGTCTGGTCACACCTCCATCCCTAGTGTCTGGTCACACCTCCATCCCTAGTGTCTGGTCACACCTCCATCCCTAGTGTCTGGTCACACCTCCATCCCTAGTGTCTGGTCACACCTCCAGCCCTAGTGTCTGGTCACACCTCCATCCCTAGTGTCTGTTCACACCTCCATCCCTAGTGTCTGGTCACATCTCCATCCCTAGTCACACCTCCATCCCTAGTGCCTGGTCACACCTCCATCCCTAGTGTCTGGTCACACCTCCATCCCTAGTGTCTGGTCACACCTCTATCCCTAGTGTCTGGTCACACCTCCATCCCTAGTGTCTGGTCACATCTCCATCCCTAGTGTCTGGTCACACCTCCATCCCTAGTGTCTGGTCACACCTCCATCCCTAGTGTCTGGTCACACCTCCATCCCTAGTGTCTGGTCACACCTCCATCCCTAGTGTCTGGTCACACCTCCATCCCTAGTCACACCTCCATCCTTAGTGTCTGGTCACACCTCCATCCCTAGTCACACCTCCATCCCTAGTGTCTGGTCACATCTCCATCCCTAGTGTCTGGTCACACCTCCATCCCTAGTGTCTGGTCACACCTCCATCCTTAGTGTCTGGTCACACCTCCATCCCTAGTCACACCTCCATCCCTAGTGTCTGGTCACACCTCCATCCCTAGTGTCTGGTCACACCTCCATCCCTAGTGTCTGGTCACACCTCCATCCCTAGTGTCTGGTCACACCTCCATCCCTAGTGTCTGGTCACACCTCCATCCCTAGTGTCTGGTCACACCTCCATCCCTAGTCACACCTCCATCCTTAGTGTCTGGTCACACCTCCATCCCTAGTCACACCTCCATCCCTAGTGTCTGGTCACACCTCCATCCCTAGTGTCTGGTCACACCTCCATCCCTAGTGTCTGGGCACACCTCCATCCCTAGTGTCTGGTCACACCTCCATCCCTAGTGTCTGGTCACACCTCCATCCCTAGTGTCTGGTCACACCTCCATCCCTAGTGTCTGGTCACACCTCCATCCCTAGTGTCTGGTCACACCTCCATCCCTAGTGTCTGTTCACACCTCCATCCCTAGTGTCTGGTCACATCTCCATCCCTAGTCACACCTCCATCCCTAGTGCCTGGTCACACCTCCATCCCTAGTGTCTGGTCACACCTCCATCCCTAGTGTCTGGTCACACCTCTATCCCTAGTGTCTGGTCACACCTCCATCCCTAGTGTCTGGTCACATCTCCATCCCTAGTGTCTGGTCACACCTCCATCCCTAGTGTCTGGTCACACCTCCATCCCTAGTGTCTGGTCACACCTCCATCCCTAGTGTCTGGTCACACCTCCATCCCTAGTGTCTGGTCACACCTCCATCCCTAGTCACACCTCCATCCTTAGTGTCTGGTCACACCTCCATCCCTAGTCACACCTCCATCCCTAGTGTCTGGTCACACCTCCATCCCTAGTGTCTGGTCACACCTCCATCCCTAGTGTCTGGTCACACCTCCATCCTTAGTGTCTGGTCACACCTCCATCCCTAGTCACACCTCCATCCCTAGTGTCTGGTCACACCTCCATCCCTAGTGTCTGGTCACACCTCCATCCCTAGTGTCTGGTCACACCTCCATCCCTAGTGTCTGGTCACACCTCCATCCCTAGTGTCTGGTCACACCTCCATCCCTAGTCACACCTCCATCCTTAGTGTCTGGTCACACCTCCATCCCTAGTCACACCTCCATCCCTAGTGTCTGGTCACACCTCCATCCCTAGTGTCTGGTCACACCTCCATCCCTAGTGTCTGGTCACACCTCCATCCCTAGTGTCTGGTCACACCTCCATCCCTAGTGTCTGGTCACACCTCCATCCCTAGTGTCTGGTCACACCTCCATCCCTAGTGTCTGGTCACACCTCCATCCCTAGTGTCTGGTCACACCTCCATCCCTAGTGTCTGGTCACACTAAGTCTAAATATTCCTGTTACATTGCACAATCTTCAATGTTATGTCATAATTACGTAAAATTCTGGCAAATTAGTTTGCAATGAGCCAGGCAGCCCAAACTGTTGCATATACCCTGACTCTGCGTGCAATGAACGCAAGAGAAATTACACAATTTCACCTGGTTAATATTGCCTGCTAAACTGGATTAGTAGTTATAACTAGAGATTATGATTGATTGTTTTTTATAAAATAAATGTAATGCTAGCTAGCAATTTACCTTGACTTCTACTGCATTCACGTAACAGGCAGGCTCCTCATGGAGTGCAATGGTTAGTGCGTTGGACTTGTTAACTGTACGGTTGCAAGATTGGATCCCCTGAGCTAACAAGGTGAAAATCTGTCGTTCTGCCCCTGAACAAGGCAGTTAACCGACTGTTCCTAGGCCGTCATTGAAAATAAGAATGTGTTCTTAACTGACTTGACTAGTTAAATAAAGGTTTAAAAAAATATTTTTTTTACATTTAAATCAGAAATCGGCGCTCAAAAATACCGATTTCCGATTGTTATGAAAACTTGAAATCGGCCCATGTAGCCCCCATCACAGACAATAAATTAAGATAGTAACGGAAAGATGAAGGAGCTGGTAACGGTACTGTGAAAATACATTTCCCATTAAACAGAAACCTATGACTGTTGTTTTAACCAGTAAGTATTTGGTTATAAGTCTATCGCTGACTTCACTTAATTCATTTCCATGGAAATGGACAATAAAAGTATCCTGTAATACTGTATTGTAGTTCCTAATTGTCCATCTGCCTGTTGTGTTAGCAGAGTGACAGCAGGATGTGATGTTGATAGTTTCTTCTTCTCTCTCTTATTCCTCTCTGTCTCTCTATCCCTTTCTCCTTTATACCTCTCTCTCTCTCTCTTCTCTATGTTATTCCTCTCTCTCTCTCTCTCTCTCTCTCTCTCTCTCTCTCTCTCTCTCTCTCTCTCTCTCTTCTCTTTCTTATTTCTCTCTGTCTCTCTCTTTCTTTCTCCTTTACACCTCTCTCTTCTCTCTCGTATTCCTCTCTCTCTCTTTCCCTTTCTCCTTTACACCTCTCTCTCTCTCTCTCTCTCTCTCTCTCTCTCTCTCTCTCTCTCTCTCTTCTCTATCTTATTCCTCTCTCTCTCTCTCTCTCTCTCTCTCTCTCTCTCTCTCTCTCTCTCTCTCTCTCTCTCTCTTATCTTTCTTATTCCTCTCTGTCTCTCTCTCTCTCCCTCCTTTACATCTCTCTCTCCTTCTCTTCCCCAGTGTGTCTACTACAGACCTGTCGGGCTACGACCCAGGTTACCTGAGGAAGAGTCCAGACCAGTACAGTTCTAGAGGAAGTATGGAGAGCCTTGGGGAGCACCACGGCCACCCAGCCTACAGGTGCTGCTCTTTAACATGGGCTTTTTCTATTACCTTTTTGTTATGCCTTAGTGATCCTTGTCTTGTCTTTGTAATCATCATTTCCAGAGAGGACCACAATGGAAATAAGCCTCCAGGTTGATCATGGTTTTACCCTACATAATATGTTATGCTGTCTCCACCTGGAGCAGCCTACTACTGCCTATGATAAATAAAGGACTCCTGTACTCTCCAGCTCTTCCTGCCACCAGCTGTCTGCCTCCAAGTCCTCCAACAGCATGGACCACCTTCACAGCAAGAGAGACTCAGCCTACTCCTCCTTCTCCACCAGCTCTAGTATCCCAGAGTACCTTGCGGCCGCTCCGACCTTTGGTAAAGAGAGATCGTACTCCATGGAGACGGTTCCACAGAGGGGCGGGATTAGTGGAGGGGGCGGGGCCGGGGCGGAGGGAATGCAGCAAGCTGACATCCGATATGTCCGTACGGTCTACGACCCCCAGCAGGGCGGTGCTCAGGAGCACGAGGTTAGCTCCGCCTCTGCTGCGTTGCTACGCAGCCACGAGACTGGCAGGGCGGGGTCTTGTAGTGTGGGCGGGGCCGCCTGTTACCGCGCCACCAGTAGCAGTAGTAACAGCAGTGGCGGAAGCAGCGGTGGTGGTAACCATGGTAATAACCCCAACCGTCACAGTGTTGGGCCCATTTGGGGTCAGAGCGCCAGCCGCAGTTCCTACGAGAGCCTGAAGGGGGCGCCGGCTCCTCCCATGCGGAGCGACAGCTACGCGGCTATCAGGAACCATGAGAGACCAAACTCGTGGTCCAGCCTGGATCAGGCTCGCTCCCTCAGGGCTCTCCACAAGGGGTCCACCTCCTCCTGGTACCACTCCTCTGGCTCCGTGGCCTCCGGCTCGGGGAAGGGCTCCTACGGGGCCGAGGGCCAGCTCCACACCGTCATAGAGAAGAGTCCTGAGAGCAGGTATTAAGCCCATTCTATTGTATCTATTAGCAAACCCATGGACATCATGAGGTGTGTTTGTTTCACCAGTCATCAGTGTCTCTGTTTCTCTAATGTAGTCATGTTGTATGTTGTTGTTGTTGTTGTTGTTGTTGTTACAAAACATGTCTTCTTCTTCTTCTAGCCCCACCACCAAGCCCAAACAGGGTGTGGGTCAGGGCTTCCCGCCGCCCCCCGAGCCCCAGCAAACATCCACCCAGTCTGGCTGCCTCATGCTGCCCCAGGGCATCTACCCTGTACCCCCACCGGAGCCCCACTATGCCCAGATGCCCACCAGCAGCCCCAACCCCAGCAGCATGTACCCAGCCCTGGCCAGGGAGAGCAGTCTGAGCAGACAGAGAGAGCTCCAGGGGTTAAGGCTGGGGGTCAGTGTGGATACAGGGATGGCGGTAGTGGTGGAGAATGGATACCAAAGAAACCCCTCTATATCCTCCTATGTCACTTCCTCTGGCCAGCCTCAGCAACCTGACTTTGCTCAGCCTCCACCCAAACAGCCAGCTCATCCAACCCAACCCACAGACAGAGTGGGGGGAAAGTCAGGGTACGAGGAGACCCAAACTAAACTGGGTCTCTACAGGTCTCATCTGAAGGGAGAGGGACAGACCGTATCCCAAAGGCAGAGCCAGAGGAGCCAAGGACAGGGACAGGGTCAGAGCCAGGGTCAGGATCAGGGACAGGGTCAGAACCAGGGACAGGATCAGAGCCAGGGTCAAGGACAGGGTCAGAGCCAGGGTCAGAGCCAAGGCCAGGGACAGGGACAGGGTCAGAGCCAAGGCCAGGGACAGGGACAGGGTCAGAACCAGGGTCAAGGACAGGGTCAGAGCCAGGGACAGGGTCAGATCCAAGGCCAGGGACAGGGTCAGAGCCAAAGTCAGGGTCAGAGCCAGGGTCAGAGCCAAGGCCAGGGTCAGAGCCAAGGCCAGGGTCAGAGCCAAGGCCAGGGACTGGGTCAGAGTCAAGGCCAGGGTCAGGCATCCAGACCCTCCTCAGTCCAGTCTATAGGCCAGTCTATAGGCCAGTCTATAGGCCAGGAGAGAAGGGACCCATACACGCCAGTCCAACCGCGGGGAGAGAGGCTACCCAGGTACTCCCAGGGCTCAGAGAGCTGCCCTGAGCACCACCGACAGGGCCAGGTCAGGGAGGAAGGGCAGGTCAGACACACAGAGCCCAGGCCCCACGCTACTCACCCTGTTCCCCAGGGGAGCAACAGCAGTAGTACCCCAGCACAGGTGTCTGACCAGCGGGTAGAGCAGAGGACCCAGGGGCCTGACCAGCAGGTGGAGCAGAGGGCCCAGGGGCCTGACCAGCAGGTGGAGCAGAGGGCCCAGGGGCCTGACCAGCAGGTGGAGCAGAGGGCCCAGGGGCCTGACCAACAGGTAGAGCAGAGGGCCCAGGGGCCTGACCAACAGGTAGAGCAGAGGGCCCAGGGGCCTGACCAACAGGTAGAGCAGAGGGCCCAGGGGCCTGACCAGCAGGTGGAGCAGAGGGCCCAGGTGTCTGACCAGCGGGTAGAGCAGAGGGCCCAGGGGCCAAACCTTCAGGTCAATGACCATAGATCCAGGTCCCCCCTCTGGTACTACAGCGATCCAATTCCCCCCCAACCGCAGAGGGACCAGAGGGGACCAGAGCATCCCCTGACCCAGCTGCAGAACGTCCTAGCAGATGTCCAGCGTTGTGACAGTCCAGAGAGCTCCGCCAACAGCCAGAGTAGTCACCAGAGGAGCCTCTCTGTTCTGGAGAAAGTGAACCGCTTCGAGGGCCGCGAGCAGAGCCATAGGCAGGGGAAGCAGAGGAGTAAAAGCACCAGCGCCAACCACACCAACCCGAGGCCCTGCTCCTCCCGTCCAACCCAGCCCCAGTCTCAGCCCCAGTCTGAGCCCCAGTCTCATCCCCAGCACCATGAGAGGGCTGGTATGGATGACCTGCGTAGCACGCTGGAGAGAACTAGCAGCCCCAGCAGCACCTGCAGAACACTGAGCTCCTCCTCTAGCTCACATCATGGGAAAACAACGGTGGCCCACGAGGGTCATCATTACGCAGAGCTGCAGAGGCCAGGGAGTTGTGACCAGACCCAGAGCTCCAGGTACCCCCATCACCACCACCCTAATCCCCAGGACCCTCACCCTGGCTCGGCCCTGCAGAGGAGCAGGAGCACCTTCCAACTGGGTAGCCAGGAGGGCCACGACAGAGACAGGTAATCGTTCAATATTGTATATACAAAGTGTACAAAACATAAGGAACACCTTCCTAATATTGAGTTGCACCTCCCCTTTTATCCTCAGAACAGCCTCAATGGGGCGGCAGGGTAGCCTAGTGGTTAGAGCGTTGGACTAGTAACCAGAAGGTTGCAAGTTCAAACCCCCTAGCTGACAAGGTACAAATCTGTTGTTCTTCCCCTGAACAGGCAGTTAACCCACTGTTCCTAGGCCGTCATTGAAAATAAGAATTTGTTCTTAATTAACTGACTTGCCTAGTTAAATCAAGGTAAAATAAATACGCGCCTGGCACCTACTACCATACCCCGTTCAAAGGCACTTAAATATTTTGTCTTGTCCATTCACCATCTGTACACACACAAAATCTATGTCTCAATTGTCTCCAGGCTTAAAATGTTTTCTTTAACCCGTCTCCTCCCCTTCATCTTTAACCTGACTCCTCCCCTTCAGCTTTAACCTGGTCTCCTCCCCTTCATCTTTAACCCGTCTCCCCTCCTTCATCTTTAACCCGTCTCCTCCCCTTCATCTACACTGTCTCCTCTCCTTCATCTTTAACCCCGTCTCCTCCCCTTCATCTTTAACCCGTCTCCTCCCCTTCATCTTTAACCCTGTCTCCTCCCCTTCATCTTTAACCCGTCTCCTCCCCTTCATCTTTAACCCCGTCTCCTCCCCTTCATCTTTAACCCCGTCTCCTCCCCTTCATCTTAACCCCGTCTCCTCCCCCTTCATTTTTAACCCCGTCTCCTCCCCTTCATCTTTAACCCGTCTCCTCCCTTCATCTTTAACCCGTCTCCTCCCCTTCATCTTTAACCCCGTCTCCTCCCCTTCATCTTAACCCCGTCTCCTCCCCTTCATCTTTAACCCCGTCTACTCCCCTTCATCTTTAACCCCGTCTCCTCCCCTTCATCTTTAACCCCGTCTCCTCCCCTTCATCTTTAACCCCGTCTCCTCCCCTTCATCTTAAACCCCGTCTCCTCCCCTTCATACCCTTCATCTTTAACCCCGTCTCCTCCCCTTCATCTTTAACCCCGTCTCCTCCCCTTCATCTTTAACCCCGTCTCCTCCCCTTCATCTTTAACCCCGTCTCCTCCCCTTCATCTTTAACCCCGTCTCCTCCCCTTCATCTTTAACCCCGTCTCCTCCCCTTCATCTTTAACCCCGTCTCCTCCCCTTCATCTTTAACCCCGTCTCCTCCCCTTCATCTTTAACCCGTCTCCTCCCCTTCATCTTTAACCCCGTCTCCTCCCCTTCATTTTTAACCCCGTCTCCTCCCCTTCATCTTTAACCCCATCTCCTCCCCTTCATCTTTAACCCGTCTCCTCCCCTTCATCTTTAACCCGTCTCCTCCCCTTCATCTTTAACCCCTTCTTCTCCCCTTCATCTTTAGCCCCTCTCCTCCCCTTCATCTTTAACCCGTCTCCTCCCCTTCATCTTTAACCCGTCTCCTCCCCTTCATCTTTAACCCCGTCTCCTCCCCTTCATCTTTAACCCTGTCTCCTCCCCTTCATCTTTAACCCCGTCTCCTCCCCTTCATCTTTAACCCTGTCTCCTCCCCTTCATCTTTAACCCCGTCTCCTCCCCTTCATCTTTAACCCCGTCGCCTCCCCTTCATCTTTAACCCCGTCTCCGCCCCTTCAACTTTAACCCCGTCTCCTCCCCTTCATTTTTAACCCCGTCTCCTCCCCTTCATCTTTAACCCCATCTCCTCCCCTTCATCTTTAACCCGTCTCCTCCCCCTTCATCTTTAACCCGTCTCCTCCCCTTCATCTTTAACCCCTTCTCCTCCCCTTCATCATTTAGCCCGTCTCCTCCCCTTCATCTTTAACCCCGTCTCCTCCCCTTCATCTTTAACCCCGTCTCCTCCCCTTCATCTTTAACCCGTCTCCTCCCCTTCATCTTTAACCTGACACCTCCCCTTCAGCTTTAACCTGGGTCTCCTCCCCTTCATCTTTAACCCGTCTCCCCTCCTTCATCTTTAACCCGTCTCCTCCCCTTCATCTACACTGTCTCCTCTCCTTCATCTTTAACCCCGTCTCCTCCCCTTCATCTTTAACCCGTCTCATCCCCTTCATCTTTAACCCTGTCTCCTCCCCTTCATCTTTAACCCGTCTCCTCCCCTTTCATCTTTAACCCCGTCTCCTCCCCTTCATCTTTAACCCCGTCTCCTCCCCTTCATCTTTTAACCTGTCTCCTCCCCTTCATCTTTAACCCCGTCTCCTCCCCTTCATCTTTAACCCGTCTCCTCCCCTTCATCTTTAACCCGTCTCCTCCCCTTCATCTTTAACCCCGTCTCCTCCCCTTCATCTTTAACCCGTCTCCTCCCCTTCATCTTTAACCCCCGTCTCCTCCCCTTCATCTTTAAACCCCGTCTCCCCCCCTTCATCTTTAACCCGTCTCCTCCCCTTCATCTTCAACCCCGTCTCTCCCTTCATCTTAACCCCGTCTCCTCCCCTTCATCTTTAACCCCGTCTCCTCCCCTTCATCTTTAACCCCGTCTCCTCCCCTTCATCTTTAACCCCGTCTCCTCCCTTCATCTTTAACCCCGTCTCCTCCCCTTCATCTTTAACCCCGTTCTCCTCCCCTTCATCTTTAACCCCGTCTCCTCCCCTTCATCTTTAACCCCGTCTCCTCCCCTTCATCTTTAACCCCGTCTCCTCCCCTTCATCTTTAACCCGTCTCCTCCCCTTCATCTTTAACCCCGTCTCCTCCCCTTCATTTTTAACCCCGTCTCCTCCCCTTCATCTTTAACCCCATCTCCTCCCCTTCATCTTTAACCCGTCTCCTCCCCTTCATCTTTAACCCGTCTCCTCCCCTTCATCTTTAACCCCTTCTTCTCCCCTTCATCTTTAGCCCCTCTCCTCCCCTTCATCTTTAACCCGTCTCCTCCCCTTCATCTTTAACCCGTCTCCTCCCCTTCATCTTTAACCCCGTCTCCTCCCCTTCATCTTTAACCCTGTCTCCTCCCCTTCATCTTTAACCCCGTCTCCTCCCCTTCATCTTTAACCCTGTCTCCGCCCCTTCATCTTTAACCCCGTCTCCTCCCCTCATCTTTAACCCCGTCGCCTCCCCTTCATCTTTAACCCCGTCTCCGCCCCTTCATCTTTAACCCCGTCTCCCTCCCCTTCATTTTTAACCCCGTCTCCTCCCCTTCATCTTTAACCCCATCTCCTCCCCTTCATCTTTAACCCGTCTCCTCCCCTTCATCTTTAACCCGTCTCCTCCCCTTCATCTTTAACCCCTTCTCCTCCCCTTCATCTTTAGCCCGTCTCCTCCCCTTCATCTTTAACCCCGTCTCCTCCCCTTCATCTTTAACCCCGTCTCCTCCCCTTCATCTTTAACCCGTCTCCTCCCCTTCATCTTTAACCCCATCTCCTCCCCTTCATTTTTAAACCCCATCTCCTCCCCTTCATCTTTAACCCGTCTCCTCCCCTTCATCTTTAAACCCGTCTCCTCCCCTTCATCTTTAACCCGTCTCCTCCCCTTCATCTTTAACCCGTCTCCTCCCCTTCATCTTTAACCCCTTCTCCTCCCCTTCATCTTTATCCCGTCTCCTCCCCTTCATCTTTAACCCCGTCTCCTCCCCTTCATCTTTAACCCCGTCTCCTCCCCTTCATCTTTAACCCCATCTCCTCCCCTTCATCTTTAACCCGTCTCCTCCCCTTCATCTTTAGCCCGTCTCCTCCCCTTCATCTTTAACCCCGTCTCCTCCCCTTCATCTTTAACCCCGTCTCCTCCCCTTCATCTTTAACCCGTCTCCTCCCCTTCATCTTTAACCTGACTCCTCCCCTTCAGCTTTAACCTGGTCTCCTCCCCTTCATCTTTAACCCGTCTCCCCTCCTTCATCTTTAACCCGTCTCCTCCCCTTCATCTACACTGTCTCCTCTCCTTCATCTTTAACCCCGTCTCCTCCCCTTCATCTTTAACCCGTCTCATCCCCTTCATCTTTAACCCTGTCTCCTCCCCTTCATCTTTAACCCGTCTCCTCCCCTTCATCTTTAACCCCGTCTCCTCCCCTTCATCTTTAACCCCGTCTCCTCCCCTTCATCTTTAACCTGTCTCCTCCCCTTCATCTTTAACCCCGTCTCCTCCCCTTCATCTTTAACCCGTCTCCTCCCCTTCATCTTTAACCCGTCTCCTCCCCTTCATCTTTAACCCCGTCTCCTCCCCTTCATCTTTAACCCGTCTCCTCCCCTTCATCTTTAACCCCGTCTCCTCCCCTTCATCTTTAACCCCGTCTCCCCCCCTTCATCTTTAACCCCGTCTCCTCCCCTTCATCTTCAACCCCGTCTCCTCCCCTTCATCTTTAACCCCGTCTCCTCCCCTTCATCTTTAACCCCGTCTCCTCCCCTTCATCTTTAACCCCGTCTCCTCCCCTTCATCTTTAACCCCGTCTCCTCCCCTTCATCTTTAACCCCGTCTCCTCCCCTTCATCTTTAACCCCGTCTCCTCCCCTTCATCTTTAACCCCGTCTCCTCCCCTTCATCTTTAACCCCGTCTCCTCCCCTTCATCTTTAACCCCGTCTCCTCCCCTTCATCTTTAACCCCGTCTCCTCCCCTTCATCTTTAACCCCGTCTCCTCCCCTTCATTTTTAACCCCGTCTCCTCCCCTTCATCTTTAACCCCATCTCCTCCCCTTCATCTTTAACCCGTCTCCTCCCCTTCATCTTTAACCCGTCTCCTCCCCTTCATCTTTAACCCCTTCTTCTCCCCTTCATCTTTAGCCCCTCTCCTCCCCTTCATCTTTAACCCGTCTCCTCCCCTTCATCTTTAACCCGTCTCCTCCCCTTCATCTTTAACCCCGTCTCCTCCCCTTCATCTTTAACCCTGTCTCCTCCCCTTCATCTTTAACCCCGTCTCCTCCCCTTCATCTTTAACCCTGTCTCCGCCCCTTCATCTTTAACCCCGTCTCCTCCCCTTCATCTTTAACCCCGTCGCCTCCCCTTCATCTTTAACCCCGTCTCCGCCCCTTCATCTTTAACCCCGTCTCCTCCCCTTCATTTTTAACCCCGTCTCCTCCCCTTCATCTTTAACCCCATCTCCTCCCCTTCATCTTTAACCCGTCTCCTCCCCTTCATCTTTAACCCGTCTCCTCCCCTTCATCTTTAACCCCTTCTCCTCCCCTTCATCTTTAGCCCGTCTCCTCCCCTTCATCTTTAACCCCGTCTCCTCCCCTTCATCTTTAACCCCGTCTCCTCCCCTTCATCTTTAACCCGTCTCCTCCCCTTCATCTTTAACCCCATCTCCTCCCCTTCATTTTTAACCCCATCTCCTCCCCTTCATCTTTAACCCGTCTCCTCCCCTTCATCTTTAACCCGTCTCCTCCCCTTCATCTTTAACCCGTCTCCTCCCCTTCATCTTTAACCCGTCTCCTCCCCTTCATCTTTAACCCCTTCTCCTCCCCTTCATCTTTATCCCGTCTCCTCCCCTTCATCTTTAACCCCGTCTCCTCCCCTTCATCTTTAACCCCGTCTCCTCCCCTTCATCTTTAACCCCATCTCCTCCCCTTCATCTTTAACCCGTCTCCTCCCCTTCATCTTTAACCCGTCTCCTCCCCTTCATCTTTAACCCCTTCTCCTCCCCTTCATCTTTAGCCCGTCTCCTCCCCTTCATCTTTAACCCCGTCTCCTCCCCTTCATCTTTAACCCCGTCTCCTCCCCTTCATCTTTAACCCGTCTCCTCCCCTTCATCTTTAACCCCATCTCCTCCCCTTCATTTTTAACCCCATCTCCTCCCCTTCATCTTTAACCCGTCTCCTCCCCTTCATCTTTAACCCGTCTCCTCCCCTTCATCTTTAACCCGTCTCCTCCCCTTCATCTTTAACCCGTCTCCTCCCCTTCATCTTTAACCCCTTCTCCTCCCCTTCATCTTTATCCCGTCTCCTCCCCTTCATCTTTAACCCCGTCTCCTCCCCTTCATCTTTAACCCCGTCTCCTCCCCTTCATCTTTAACCCCGTCTCCTCCCCTTCATCTTTAACCCGTCTCCTCCCCTTCATCTTTAACCCGTCTCCTCCCCTTCATCTTTAACCCCGTCTCCTCCCCTTCATCTACACTGATTGAAGTGGATTTAAAAAGTGACATCAATAACGGATCATAGTTTTAACCTGGATTCACCTGGTCAGTCTATGTCACTGAAAGAGCAGGTGTTCCTAATGTTTTGTCCACTCAGTTTATGTTGGTGTATAGTGTATAGATTGTGTAAATGATGTGTATATTACATTGTCTATATTCTGTCTGTATATTCTGTTTATTGTTGTCACCACCATTTCACCAGGTCAAATGTTAATGTACTTGGTGAATAAAAGGCACTCTCATTGTGATTTTGACAGGGATGGGGACAGAGAGTTCCATTGGAGGGATGACCTGCAGGACCTACTGGGGACCATCCAGGACACGTCTTTTAACCGGGCCTACAGAAACAGTATCAAGGACGCCCAGTCCAAGGTGCTCAGATCCACCTCCTTCAGACGCAGGGATCTGGGAATTAGCGTCAACAACCACTCCCCTCCCATCCCCGCCAAGCACTTATCTCTGGAGAGGAAGGGACCTAAGACCAGCCCCAAACCCTCCATTGTCTCCACTACTGTCCAAGCCTCCAACCGAGCCCTTGCCCTAGCTACCTCCACTCACACCCCCAAAGAAAGGCTTACGGTCACTGTCCCAGACCCAGTCCCAATCCCAGCCCCAGCCACCTTTCCCTCGCCTCACACCCCTAAAGAAAGGCTTACGGTCACTGTCCCAGACCCAATCCCAGCCCCAGCCACCTTTCCCTCGCCTCACACCCCCAAAGAGAGGCACGTTGTCACCCCAGAGCCCGATAGGTTCGGTCCCCCAGAGCTCCTCAGCGTCCTGGCCATGGGCCCACCAGTCCCGGCCCGTATCGGTGGGCGTAAGCGACTCACCATGGAGAAGAAGAAGAGGTCCTACTCCGAGCCTGAGAACATGCATGAGGTGAGTCAAAGTATCCAAGATCCTATCTCCTGCTGTTTTGCCCTTAATCAAGGCACTTAAAGGTAGACTCAGTGAGATGGCGTTGCAGCGAACAACACCGGCAGATATTGAGATGAGTGAGCTGCGAGACTTACTGCTATCCATTCAGTGATGCTGCACTGTGGCTGACCCTGTACTTCCTAAACCCTTACTGCTCTCCATTCAGGGATGCTGCACTGTGGCTGACCCTGTACTTCCTAAACCCTTACTGCTATCCATTCAGGGATGCTGCACTGTGGCTGACCCTGTACTTCCTAAACCCTTACTGCTCTCCGTTCAGGGATGCTGCACTGTGGCTGACCCTGTACTTCTAAAACCTTACTCAAATAAAATAACATTTTATTTGTCACATGGGCCAAATACAACAGGTGTAGTAGACCTTACAGTGAAATACTTACTTACAAGCCCTTAACCAACAATGCAGTTCAAGAAATAGAGTTAAGCAAATATTTACTAAATTAACTAAAGTACTTTTTTTCATTTTTTTTTCAACACAATAAAATAACAATAACAAGGTTATATAGAGGGGATACTGGTACCGAGGCAATGTGCAGGGGTACAGGTTAGTCGAGGTAATATGTATATTTAGTTAGGGGTGAAGTGACTATGCATAGATAATAAACAGCGAGTAGCAGCAGTGTAAAAACAAAGGGGGGGCTCTTGGCCCTTGGCTGTCCGGTGCCGTGCGGTAGCAGAGAGAACAGTCGATGACTTGGATGACTGGAGTCTTTCACATTTTTTAGGGCCTTCCTCTAACACTGCCTAGTATATAGGTCCTGGATGGCAGGAAGCTTGGCCCCAGTGATGTACTGGGCTGTACACACTATCCTCAAGTAGCACCTTACGGTCAGAGGCCTAGCAGTTGCCATACCAGGCGGTGATGCAACCGGTCAATGTTGGAGCTGTAGAACTTTTTGAGGATCTGGGGACCCATGCCAAATCTTTTTAGTCTCCTTTCCTTTCTTGGTGTGTTTGGAACATGATAGTTGGTTGGTGATGTGGACACAAACTCTCAAACCGCTCCACCGTCAATGTGAATGGGGGAGTGTTCGGCCCTCCTTTTCCTATAGTCCATGATCAGCTCCTTTGTCTTGATCACGTTGAGGCAGAGGTTGTTGTCCTGGCACCACACTGCCAGGTCTCTGACTTCCTCCATATAGATTGTCTCATCATTGTCGGTGATCAGGCCTACCACCGTTGTGTATTCGGCAAACGTAATGATGGTGTTGGAGTTGTGCTTGGCCACTCAGTTGTGGGTGAACAGGAAGTACAGGAGGGGACTAAGCACGCACCCCTGAGGGGCCCCCTTGTTGAGGATCAGCGTGGCAGATGTGTTGTTGCCTACCCTTACCACCTGGGGGCGGCCCGTCTGGAAGTCCAGCATCCAGTTGCAGAGGGAGGTGTTTAGTCCAAGGGTCCGTAGCTTAGTGATGAGCTTTGTGGGCACTATGGTGTTGAACGCTGAGCTGTAGTCAATGAACAGCATTCTCACATAGGTGTTCCTTTTGTCCAGGTGAGAAAGGGCAGTGTGGAGTGTGATTGAGATTGCCTCTTCTGTGGATCTGTTGGGGCGGTATGCGAATTGGAGTTGGTCTAGGATTTCCGGGATGATGGTGTTGATGTGAGCCATGTCCAGCATTTCAAGGCATTTCATGGCTACAGATGTAAGTGCTACGGGTCGGTAGTCATTTAGGCAGGTTACTTTCGCTTTTTGGGCACAGGGACTATGGGGTTCTTCTTGAAACATGTAGCTATTACAGACTCAGTCAGGGAGAGATTGAAAATGTCAGTGAAGACACTTGCCAGTTGGTCCACGCATGCTCGGAGTACATGCCCTGGTAATCCGTCTGGCCCCGTGGCCTTGTGAATGTTGATCTGTTTAAAGGCTACGGAGATGGTGATCACAGTCGTCCGGAACAGCTGGTGCTCTCATGCATGCTTCGGTGTTGCTTCCCTCGAAGTGAGCATAAAAGGCATTTAGCCCATCTGGTAGGCTCTACATTCAGAGCGCTTCACTGCGACTTGGTGTCGGGTTAGAAAGCAAGAGACACATTTCTGTTTTCTGGAAAATAAAGGTTTCTTGTTCTTCTTCTTCTAGGTGGGGTTGGAGTCTGACCCAAAGAGGACTAGCCAGCACCAGCTGTTCCTTTTACCAGGTACAGAGACCAGCGTGGCGGACCGCAGGAGGATGTTTGAGATGGCTGCCAGTCGCAGCCTGAGCTCCAGCTCCCAGGCTCCCCAGCGCCTCCAGGGCTCCCAGGCTCCCCAGGGCCTCCAGGGCTCCCAGGCTAGTCTAGCCGTGTCCCGGCCGGAGCTCCGGCAGCTGCAGCAGGACGCCCTGGCCGACTACATGGAGAGGAAGAAAAGTTGGAGGACAGACAGGGATAGGGACAGGTCAGAGGGAGGGCGCGCCCACCGTGACCGCCCTCACAGCACCTACCTGCAGCCCTTTACAGACACCCGGAGTGTTTCTTCAACCTCCACCACCAGCCTAGCCTCTCTTCAGGAGCCTCTTGGTCAAGACAGCAGTCTCTCTGGTGGGGGAAGGCTCTGCTCCACCCTGCCTCCTGGCCTCCAGGGCTTCTATCCAGGCAGGGTCACTGCACCACGCATCCAGGCCAAGGCCCCAGCCTCAATCTCCACCACCCACCCAGACACCTCGGGATTCCACAGGCTACTGGAGGGAGAGCTGCCCAGATCCAGCCTTGGTAGAGAAGAACCAGCCCAGGACTATGAGGCACTCCAAAGCCAGGAGTTTTTCCTGCAAGGCAATGGAGCCTTTGAGAGGGCAGTTCCAGCCCGGAACTCTGGCAAGTCAGCCTCTGCGGAGGACCTGCTGGAGCGCTCTGAGAGGCCTGCACCCCAGCACTTCAGATCTCGCTCCTCACCATCTGGCGAGAGGCTAAATCAGGTACAGTACAATACACTCTCTGGTTTTACACTAGACTTTAGACTTCTTTACTAAACTAATCAAAACAAAGACACAACACCATTTATTTTGATACAAATGTGTGTGGATGTAGCTTGAGTTGTAAGTCTTAGGTTAGCTGTAGCTTCAGCTGTAAGTCTTAGGTTAGCTGTAGCTTCAGCTGTAAGTCTTAGGTTAGCTGTAGCTTCAGCTGTAAGTCTTAGGTTAGCTGTAGCTTCAGCTGTAAGTCTTAGGTTAGCTGTAGCTTCAGCTGTAAGTCTTAGGTTAGCTGTAGCTTCAGCTGTAAGTCTTAGGTTAGCTCATCTCAGCTGTAAGTCTTAGGTTAGCTCATCTTCAGCTGTAAGTCTTAGGTTAGCTCATCTCAGCTGTAAGTCTTAGGTTAGCTCATCTTCAGCTGTAAGTCTTAGGTTAGCTCATCTCAGCTGTAAGTCTTAGGTTAGCGCATCAGCTGTAAGTCTTAGGTTAGCTGTAGCTTCACCTGTAAGTCTTAGGTTAGCTCATCTTCAGCTGTAAGTCTAAGGCTAGCTCGTCAACTGTAAGTCTTAGGTTAGCTCCTCTCAGCTGTAAGTCTTAGGTTAGCTCATCTTCAGCTGTAAGTCTTAGGTTAGCTCATCTCAGCTGTAAGTCTTAGGTTAGCTCATCTTCAGCTGTAAGTCTTAGGTTAGCTCATCTCAGCTGTAAGTCTTAGGTTAGCTCATCTTCACCTGTAAGTCTTAGGTTAGCTCATCTCAGTTGTAAGTCTTAGGTTAGCTGTAGCTTCACCTGTAAGTCTTAGGTTAGCTCATCTCAGTTGTAAGTCTTAGGTTAGCTGTAGCTTCACCTGTAAGTCTTAGGTTAGCTCATCTCAGCTGTAAGTCTTAGGTTAGCGCATCAGCTGTAAGTCTTAGGTTAGCTGTAGCTTCACCTGTAAGTCTTAGGTTAGCTCATCTTCAGCTGTAAGTCTTAGGCTAGCTCGTCAACTGTAAGTCTTAGGTTAGTTCATCTCAGCTGTAAGTCTTAGGTTAGCTCATCTTCAGCTGTAAGTCTTAGGTTAGCTCATCTCAGCTGTAAGTCTTAGGTTAGCTCATCTTCAGCTGTAAGTCTTAGGTTAGCTCATCTCAGCTGTAAGTCTTAGGTTAGCTCATCTCAGTTGTAAGTCTTAGGTTAGCTGTAGCTTCAGCTGTAAGTCTTAGGTTAGCTCATCTCAGCTGTAAGTCTTAGGTTAGCTCATCTTCACCTGTAAGTCTTAGGTTAGCTCATCTCAGCTGTAAGTCTTAGGTTAGCGCATCAGCTGTAAGTCTTAGGTTAGCTGTAGCTTCACCTGTAAGTCTTAGGTTAGCTCATCTTCAGCTGTAAGTCTTAGGTTAGCTCATCTTCACCTGTAAGTCTTAGGTTAACTCATCTCAGCTGTAAGTCTTAGGTTAGCGCATCGGCTGTAAGTCTTAGGTTAGCTCATCAGCTGTAAGTCTTAGGTTAGCTCATCAGCTGTAAGTCTTAGGTTAGCTTATCTTAGCGTGGTGGTTCCAGCTAAAGCAGCTGATGCCTTCCTGCTGTGTGACCTGACTGTGTCTGAGCTGGTGTTGGTGTCTGAGCTGGGTTTGGTGTCTGAGATGGGTTTGGTGTCTGAGCTGGGTTTGGTGTCTGAGCTGGGTTTGGTGTCTGAGCTGGGGTTGGTGTCTGAGCTGGGGTTGTTGTCTGAGCTGGGGTTGGTGTCTGAGCTGGGGTTGGTGTCTGAGCTGGGGTTGGTATCTTGCCTGGGGTTGGTGTCTGAGCTGGGTTTGGTGTCTGAGCTGGGGTTGGTGTCTGAGCTGGGGTTGTTGTCTGAGCTGGGGTTGTTGTCTGAGCTGGGGTTGGTGTCTGAGCTGGGGTTGGTGTCTGAGCTGGGGTTGGTATCTTGCCTGGGGTTGGTGTCTGAGCTGGGTTTGGTGTCTGAGCTGGGGTTGGTGTCTGAGCTGGGGTTGTTGTCTGAGCTGGGGTTGGTGTCTGAGCTGGGGTTGGTGTCTGAGCTGGGGTTGGTGTCTGAGCTGGGGTTGGTATCTTGCCTGGGGTTGGTGTCTGAGCTGGGTTTGGTGTCTGAGCTGGCCTAACCTTGAGCAGGCACATAAACCCAGGGCTGGATGATGAGTGTCCCAGGGGCAGGAGAGGTCAGGAGAGGTCACACAGCTGGCTTCTAAACCCCAGCTCTGCCTCCTACTGACAGGGCCGTGACTACAGCTGGCACATAAACCAACCTAGAAAGCTAGCAGTTCAAATATACTGTCCTACGCTAGGCTGAGGATTCCGCTGCGAAGTCAGTTTCTGTGGGATGTTAAACAAGGATGTTGTTTATCACCATATGGATTTCTTATGCCCTCTACTGTACATAACCCTAACCCTGAGGGGTGACAGGGCAGGTCTATATAGTGACCTAACCCTGAGGGGTGACAGGGCAGGTCTATATAGTGACCTAACCCTGAGGGGTGACAGGGAGGGTCTATATAGTGACTTAACCCTGAGGGGTGACAGGGAGGGTCTATATAGTGACCTAACCCTGAGGGGTGACAGGGATGGTCTATATAGTGACCTAACCCTGAGGGGTGACAGGGAGGGTCTATATAGTGACCTAACCCTGAGGGGTGACAGGGAGGGTCTATATAGTGACCTAACCCTGAGGGGTGACAGGGCAGGTCTATATAGTGACCTAACCCTGAGGGGTGACAGGGAGGGTCTATATAGTGACCTAACCCTGAGGGGTGACAGGGCAGGTCTATATAGTGACCTAACCCTG
>NC_034179.2:8273406-8398406 GCF_002021735.2 Oncorhynchus kisutch | reverse complement strand
GACACCCACTTACTACTGACCCAAAGCCCGTTCCAAAGCAACACCCCTGTGATGAGGAGAGATAGACTGAAGAACCCCGACCGCCAGCGGGCCCTTAGTGCCTCCAGCCTGGCTGCCTCTGTAGGTCTCCCCTGCCCCTTCTCCCCCCCAGGCACCAGCCCTACTATCAGCTTGGACTGGCAGGTATGTCAATCCGTCTGTCTATAAAATCAAGTCAACTCAAGAGTTTATTTGAAGAACATTTAACAGGGGTCACAATACACTTTATGATATTCAAAAGAGGACCAGGGGAACAGCATTATCAACATAACATAACAGGTCAAACACTGAAGAGCAAGTCATCCATTCTGTCTGAAGTCATGGGATATGTGTTGTGTATAATTGGAGGGTTGTATATAATTGAAGGGTTGTATATAATTGAAGGGTTGTATATAATTGAAGGGTTGTATATAATTGAAGGGTTGTATATAATTGAAGGGTTATATATAATTGAAGGGTTGTATATAATTGGAGGGTTGTATATAATTGAAGGGTTGTATATAATTGAAGGGTTATATATAATTGAAGGGTTGTATATAATTTGATGTATTTTTATATGTTTGCCAAGAATGCCTCTGTTGTTGCCAGAAAAATGTCTCTATGAGGAAAATAAAGTATTAATGAATTCATCCATCCATTCATCCATTCAGGCCAATGAGAGGTTGAGCCAGGCCAACCTGGATGCCATAGCCTTCCCAACCCTGCTGCAGACCGCCACACTCGGGACCATGTCCCCAGAGGCCCAGGTTCACCCAGAGGTCAGAAGAAGCCCCACAGAACATCTACAGCAGGCCATGGCCCAGGGCCAGAACCAGGGCTCCTTAGACACCAGCACCTCAGAGGAGGAGACCCTGAAAGACTTCCCCAGACAGAAAGAGGGGCCCTGCCCTCAAGCTTCAGCCGTTACACCAAAGACCAATCCACCCCTCGTCCTACCCAAAGCCTCCCCACCACCACCCCCATTTAAAACCTCTCACAGACCACACACCCTGCTCTCCCTCCGCATCTCAGAGTCCACTCTGCAAGAGACCTCACCCCTACAAGTAGCTCCACACCTAGCCCCTCCCACAGTCTCACTACAGGACTATGACGAGGTATTCCTCCAGGAACCGGCCCCTCCCTCCCCTATTCCTCCCCCGCTCCCAATCAGGGAGACGGACATCACAGAGTACTTCCCCCCGCCGCCTCCCCCTCTCCTGCCCCCCTCCTCACTCCCAGACAGAGAGGAGAAGGAGGAGGAGAATCATCATGGACCTGGGCTCCAGCACCTCAACAGGTACACGACACTGGTTCCCACCAACACACATTATGGCACAATAACAGTGACACGTTATAATGAAACGCCAGTGATATTGAATGGTGCATTGATTACAGAGAGCCATAGTACTGCACTATATATTTACATGATCTAATGTAAAGGAACGTAGTAACACTGAAAATATTCTAATCATCAATGTTAAAGTTTTGAACAAAACGTAGACCATTTATCCATCCGGTGTTGTGAACCTCTTGTCTCTTTGTGTTTCTGTACATGCAGCTGTGAGTTCCCATTTCTCCCCTCCTCCTACCGTCAGACAGTCCCCCCCTCTATCCCCCTGTCTGTCTCTCCGAGGCCAAGCCTTACCCCTGAGCCCCAGCCTGAGACCCCCACCACCCTCAGCAGCAGTTTCCCAGAGCCCCAGCAGGGGCCTAGCGGTGAGGAAAGCCTGGGGCAAGAGTACCATCTCCCGGCCAGGAGGGAGAGGTCTGCTGGGGAGCTGAGGGTGGAGGCCCTGGCCAGACAGCTGGTGTCCCGGGGGGATAAGAGCCTGACCCCGATGCTGGACAGCTGGGCAGAGGGCGGACGGACCATGGACCTAATGGAGGAGATCTTCCCCGCGGGGGGAGGGAGGTTGCTGTGGCAACGCCGCAGGACCAGCACCTGTCTGGAGGACAGGTGAGGGACGGAGAGGAGCAAGGGGTGGAAAGGGGGGGAGGGATTTAGGGAGGTCTGGTTATCCAGAGGGAATGAGGAAGTGTGTGTGTGTGTGTGTGTGTGTGTGTGTGTGTGTGTGTGTGTGTGTGTGTGTGTGTGTGTGTGCGTGCGTGCGTGCGTGCGTGCGTGCGTGTGTGTGTGCGTGCGTGCGTGCGTGTGCGTTCATGCATTCGTGTGTGTGCTTAGTGTGTGTGTGTTTAATTCATGTTATGTAACTAAATAAAAGGTTAGACTGTTTGATCAGGGTTCATTACCAGGAGATACGACAGAACATAGGACCTTTGTTGAGGCTGGTAACATTATGGCTCAGTTTATTATAGACACCTGTTATCACAAGAGAACTCTTCGCTTTTAAAATAGACCATGACATCAGAGAAGCTAAGGTAAGCAAGGGAAAGGATATCATATCTCAGGGGTTTCAAGGTGAAATTGCAAAAAAATATTTTAAAGTCCATCTGTTTTGTTTTCATTATGAACAAATTGTTTAGAGAGAAATGGTTCACACAGACAGGATAACAGTTGACTCTGACGCCACGGAATGATAACTGTTAAGAACTGCTGATATCCTGGAAACTATAGTTCTCTGTCTGTCTTTCCATGTTAGAGCTAGGTAACATCAGATCATACTGTCTGTCTCTCTGTCTGTCTGTATCTCTCCATGTTAGATCTAGGTAACGTCAGATCATACTGTCTGTCTCTCTGTCTGTCTGTCTCTCTCCATGTTAGAGCTAGGTAACATCAGTTCATACTGTCTGTCTCTCTGTCTGTCTGTATCTCTCCATGTTAGATCTAGGTAACGTCAGATCATACTGTCTGTCTCTCTGTCTGTCTGTCTCTCTCCATGTTAGAGCTAGGTAACATCAGATCATACTGTCTGTCTCTCTGTCTGTCTGTCTCTCTCCATGTTAGAGCTAGGTAACATCAGATCATACTGTCTGTCTCTCTGTCTGTCTGTCTCTCTCCATGTTAGAGCTAGGTAACATCAGATCATACTGTCTGTCTGTCTGTCTGTCTGTCTCTCTCCATGTTAGAGCTAGGTAACATCAGATCATACTGTATGTCTCTCTGTCTGTCTGTCTCTCTCCATGTTAGAGCTAGGTAACATCAGTTCATACTCTCTCTCCATGTTAGAGCTAGGTAACATCAGATCATACTGTCTGTCTCTCTCCATGTTAGAGCTAGGTAACATGTCTGTCTCTCTCCATGTTAGAGCTAGGTAACATCAGATCATACTGTCTCTCTCTCCATGTTAGAGCTAGGTAACATTAGATCATACTGTCTCTCTCTCCATGTTAGAGCTAGGTAACATCAGATCATACTGTCTGTCTCTCTCCATGTTAGAGCTAGGTAACATGTCTGTCTCTCTCCATGTTAGAGCTAGGTAACATCATATCATACTGTCTGTCTGTCTCTCTCTCTCCATGTTAGAGCTAGGTAACATCAGATCATACTGTCTCTCTCTCCATGTTAGAGCTAGGTAACATCAGATCATACTGTCTGTCTCTCCATGTTAGAGCTAGGTAACATCAGATCATACTGTCTCTCTCCATGTTAGAGCTAGGTAACATCAGATCATACTGTCTCTCTCTCCATGTTAGAGCTAGGTAACATCATATCATACTGTCTCTTGGTGGAGGCTGAGCAGCACTGCCGTCTACTGACATGAATTAACATAGCAGCTTGTAGAACAAAACGTGACCATGCTTTTTGTACATGTGAAAAAGGCTCTGATGCTGTACTCTAAACCAGGGCTCCAACCCTGTTCCCGGAGAGCTACCCTTCCTGTAGGTTTTAACTCCAACCCTGTTCCTGGAGATACCCTCCTGTAGTAGGTTTTAACTCCAACCCTGTTCCTGGAGAAACCCTCCTGAAGGTTTTCACTCCAACCCTGTTCCTGGAGAGAAACCCTCCTGTAGGTTTTAACTCTAACCCTGTTCCTGGAGAGAAACCCTCCTGTAGGTTTTAACTCCAACCCTGTTCCTGGAGAGAAACCCTCCTGTAGGTTTTAACTCCAACCCTGTTCCTGGAGAGAAACCCTCCTGTAGGTTTTAACTCCAACCCTGTTCCTGGAGAGAAACCCTCCTGTAGGTTTTAACTCCAACCCTGTTCCTGGAGAGAAACCCTCCTGTAGGTTTTAACTCCAACCCTGTTCCTGGAGAGAAACCCTCCTGTAGGTTTTAACTCCAACCCTGTTCCTGGAGAGAGACCCTCCTGTAGGTTTTAACTCCAACCCTGTTCCTGGAGAGAAACCCTCCTGTAGGTTTTAACTCCAACCCTGTTCCTGGAGAGAGACCCTCCTGTAGGTTTTAACTCCAACCCTGTTCCTGGAGAGAAACTCTCCTGTATGTTTTAACTCCAACCCTGTTCCTGGAGAGAAACCCTCCTGTAGGTTTTAACTCCAACCCTGTTCCTGGAGAGAAACCCTCCTGTAGGTTTTAACTCCAACCCTGTTCCTGGAGAGAGACCCTCCTGTAGGTTTTAACTCCAACCCTGTTCCTGGAGAGAAACCCTCCTGTAGGTTTTAACTCCAACCCTGTTCCTGGAGAGAAACCCTCCTGTAGGTTTTAACTCCAACCCTGTTCCTGGAGAGAAACCCTCCTGTAGGTTTTAACTCCAACCCTGTTCCTGGAGAGAGACCCTCCTGTAGGTTTTAACTCCAACCCTGTTCCTGGAGAGAAACCCTCCTGTAGGTTTTAACTCCAACCCTGTTCCTGGAGAGAGACCCTCCTGTAGGTTTTAACTCCAACCCTGTTCCTGGAGAGAAACCCTCCTGTATGTTTTAACTCCAACCCTGTTCCTGGAGAGAAACCCTCCTGTAGGTTTTAACTCCAACCCTGTTCCTGGAGAGATACCCTCCTGTAGGTTTTAACTCCAACCCTGTTCCTGGAGGTTTATCATTTTCAACCCAAGATGGTATATATTCTACAAAATCTTGGCTGGATTTTTGAGTATTTGGGAAATAACTTGAGAATTTGTATAGGTAATATGTATAAATATGAAATGTATTATATTAAAATAGAACCAGAGGACAGTTGGGTTGTTAGAATCCTCGGTGTCAGAGGTGGGTGTAACCTGATTCTACTGTTGAATGTTGTTCTGTCTAAAACATTCTATTCTGCCTTTCCATCCTGCCAAATAGGCCAGTCATGAAAACAAACCAGCCACAGCACATTCCTTATAGTAGTGTGTGTGTGTGTGTGTGTGTGTGTGTGTGTGTGTGTGTGTGTGTGTGTGTGTGTGTGTGTGTGTGTGTGTGTGTGTGTGTGTGTGTGTGTGTGTGTGTGTGTGTGTGTGTGTGTGTGTGTGTGTGTGTGTGTGTGTGTGTTTCACCCAAATAACACACACACACACACCCAGAATACCATACTAATTATTTTGACATTCAGACACACTATTCAACAGACTAGTGCTTGTTGCTGACTGCTTGTTTTACAGTATGTGTTAGTTTCGGTCATGAGTTTCAGTATGTAATGTGTCAGTCTATTCAAGTGGTAGTAATGCTAACTGTTGCTACGTTCTTTATGTCTCTGTTCCATGGGGTGCTGTACTATTATGTCTGACCCAGTAAAACAACATATTTCACTGCACCTTTCCTGTGTATGTGACAATAAAACATCATTTTCTTTCTTCTTGTAGAAGTCAAGATGGTGTCTGTTCTATAGGACCCAATCTGCTGCAGAGAACAGAGGGAGGAGGAGGAAGAGGAGGCGAGGTGGACACAGATCTGGATGAGGATGAGACAGACTTCAATCAGAAGAAGGTCTGAATTTACCTTAAATGCATTTTTTGTTTTTTTGCAAACAATTGTTTTTATCAGATCAAATAAAATATAAAAATAAAATACAATTACATGAATTAACTGATTGATATAAAATTAAGGAAAATGAAAGACAAATGCCCATCCAACCTATGGTCCTCGGGGATCCAGAAGATCTCTGGTGAAAGAGAAGTGGAGACACAATAGACACAATACACCGTTGTTGCTAACTTCTCCCGTCCACTAGGTGGAGCTACTCCAGGCCCTGACTCTGAGCATTACCTCCTTGCGAGAGGAGAAGGAGGTTCTGGCGGAGGAGCAGAAGAGGTTCCGGGCCCTAGGGGGCCAAATGGAGAGCCTGGTTCAGGAGCACTGTAAGCCCAACGAGAGGGAGAAGTACAAGATGCTCATCGGGGACATGGATAAGATAGTCAACCTTCTGCTGTCTCTGTGTGGCCGGCTGGCCCGGGTCCATAACGCTCTCTCTGCCCTGGACAGAGAGGAGGAGACAGAGGACAGCCAAGAGGAAAGGGTGAGACGTTAAACTACACTATACATTATACACTATACATTATACACTGTCCTATCTTCCCTGGATATACAGGAGACAGAGGACAGCCAAGAGGAGAGGATGAGGCTTCACACACTATACACACTATACCTACACCACACATACACTACACCTACACCACACCTACACTACACCTACACTAGACACTACACCTACACTACAACTACACTACAACTACACTACACACTTCAACTACACTACACACTACGCCTACACTACACCTACACTAGACCTACACTACACACTACACCTGCAATACACCTACACTAGACACTACACCTACACTACAACTACACTACACACTTCAACTACACTACACCTACACTACACCTACACTAGACACTACAACTACACTACACACTACAACTACAATACACCTACACTACAACTACACTACATACTACACCTACACTACACCTACAATAAACCTACACTACAACTACACTACACCTACAATACACCTACACTACAACTACACTACACACTACACCTACACTACACCTACAATACACCTACACTACAACTACACTACACACTACAACTACAATACAACTACACTACATACTACACCTACACTACACCTACAATACACCTACACTACAACTACACTACACACTACAATACACCTACACTACAACTACACTACATACTACACCTACACTACACCTACAATAAACCTACACTACACACTACACTACACCTACAATACACCTACACTACAACTACACTACATACTACACCTACACTACACCTACAATACACCTACACTACAACTACACTACACACTACACCTACAATACACCTACACTACAACTACACAACACACTACACCTACAATACACCTACGCTACACCTACACTAGACCTACACCACACATACACTACTCCTACACTACACCTACACCACACATACACTACACCTACACCACACATACACTACACCTACACTACACCACACATACACTACACCTACACTACACCTACACTACACCTACGCTACACCTACAACACACATACACTACACACTACACTTACACTAACACTACACTAACACTTACACTAACACTACACTAACACTACACTAACACTACACTAACACTACACTACACTAACACTACACTAACACTACACTAACACTACACTAACACTACATTAACACTACACTAACACTACACTAACACTACACTAACACAACACTAACACAACACTAACACTACACTAACACTAACACTACACTAACACTACACTAACACTGCACTAACACTACACTAACACTGCACTAACACTACACTAACACTGCACTAACACTACACTAACACTACACTAACACTGCACTAACACTACACTAACACTGCACTAACACTACACTAACACTGCACTAACACTACACTAACACTACACTAACACTGCACTAACACTACACTAACACTGCACTAACACTACACTAACACTACACTAACACTACACTAACACTACACTACACTACACTAACACTACACTACACTAACACTACACTAACACTACACTACCACTACACTAACACAACACTAACACTACACTAACACTGCACTACACTAACACTACACTGACACTACACTAACACTACACTAACACTACACTAACTCTACACTAACACTACACTAACACTACACTAACACTACACTAACTCTACACTAACACTACACTAACACTACACTAACACTACACTAACTCTACACTAACACTACACTAACACTACACTAACACTACACTAACACTACACTACACTACACTAACACTACACTAACACTACACTACATTAACACTACACTAACACTACACTAACACTACACTAACACAACACTAACACTACACTAACACTACACTAACACTACACTAACACTGCACTAACACTACACTAACACTACACTGACACTACACTAACACTACACTACACTACACTAACACTGCACTACACTAACACTACACTAACACTACACTAACACTACACTAACACTACACTAACACTAACACTACACTAACACTGCACTACACTACACTAACACTACACTAACACAACACTAACACTACACTAACACTACACTAACACTACACTAACACTGCACTAACACTACACTAACACTACACTAACACTACACTGACACTACACTAACACTACACTACACTACACTAACACTGCACTACACTAACACTACACTAACACTACACTAACACTACACTACCACTACACTAACACAACACTAACACTACACTAACACTACACTAACACTACACTAACACTGCACTACACTAACACTACACTAACACTACACTGACACTACACTAACACTACACTAACACTACACTAACACTAACACTACACTAACACTGCACTACACTACACTAACACTACACTAACACAACACTAACACTACACTAACACTACACTAACTCTACACTAACACTACACTAACTCTACACTAACACTACACTAACACTGCACTACACTAACACTACACTACACTACACTACACTACACTACACTAACACTACACTAACACTACACTAATACTAACACTACACTAACAGTACACTACACTAACACTACACTAACACTAACACTACACTAACACTAACACTAACACTAACACTAACACTAACAATACACTAACACTTCACTAACACTACACTAACACTACACTAACACTACACTAACACTACACTAACACTACACTACACTAACAGTAACACTACACTAACAGTACACTAACACTACACTAACACTACACTAACACTACACTACACTAACACTACACTACACTACACTAACACTACACTAACACTACACTAACACTGCACTAACACTACACTAACACTACACTAACACTACACTAACACTACACTACACTAACAGTACACTAACACTACACTAACACTACACTAACACTACACTAACACTAACAATACACTAACACTACACTAACACTACACACATAACAGCACAGAAGAGGGTGAAGATACTCCACTCTACATACTACAGTCTGAGAATCACAGTGTGAAGGAGACCCTATTTTTAGGGTCCCTTGTATTTTAGGGTCCCTGGTCTCTCTGAGATGAAGATGTGCATTTAATAGATACCTCCGACCTCCTTGTCTTCCAGGGAATCACACTTTGCTCCAGACAGTCTGTCTCATATTGTGGTATTGAATGAGGTCACAGACCGGCAGACAGCTTGTTGGTCTACAGGATGTTCTGACGGAGCCTGGGCTTTGATCAAGCCTTACACCCGTCTTGTGTTTGGCTGTGTTCAGGAGCGAGGACATCATGGTGTTACCTCAGCCTCCCTCCCTTAACGAAGGAACGCGACGGTGTGTTAAAATGTGATTTTACTTCAGTCACTGGTACTACAGGGCTCCTCCCCTCTGAGACACGGATTGATTCCTGCGGCCTTCTATTCTGCCCTCCTGAGAGGGTGTCGTTCAGCCTGGGTTGCTGTACTTTACTCAAACGTCATCATGTGTTATCAAGGCTTTTACTAATCTAGTTTCCTCTACTGGTGTCCTCCTATCTCATTCATAATGAACATGGTTCTGTAGATGTGTCACATGATGGCCACTAGATGGTGCCAGGTCATAGTGTCTGTGTGTATTTACTAACCCACATCCCCTCTATCTCTCTCCCCTCAGGAGTCTACAGCAGACAGGATGTCTATCTCCTCTAGTTTAACCAGGAGTCTCTCTGTGTAAAGACTCTATTCACCTATCACTAACAGTCTCTCTCTGCCCTCGGGAATCTGTGTCGTCAGCACCAGGATGTCTTTAATAATCTATATATCTGTGTTAACTCAGGAGTCCTTACAGCAGAAACGCAGACAGCTGTGTAGTCAGCACGAGGATGCCAGGGAGCTGAAGGAGAATCTGGACCGGCGGGAGCGTGTGGTACTGGACATCCTGGGTGGGTACCTGACTGGGCCGCAGCTTAGAGACTACCAGCATTTCGTCTGTATGAAACCAGCCCTGCTGATCCGCCAGAGACACCTGGATGAGCTCCTTAAGCAGTGGGATGAACAGCTCAGCAGGCTGGCTGAGAGTATCTCTCCAGGGGATCATCAGGCCCAGCCCCGCTCACCTATCCCTGGGTTGAACCCCAGCCTCGGCTCTAACCTTAGAGCTCCCAGCCCTAACCTTAGAGCTCCCAGCCCTAACCTTAGAGCTCCCAGCCCTAACCTTAGAGCTCCCAGCCCTAACCTTAGAGCTCCCAGCCCTAACCTTAGAGCTCCCAGCCCTAACCTTGGTCCTACCCAAACAGTCCGCTCCACCACTGTGACATCACTGTGACATCACCCCAACAACAACACTGCTCCTGGTCACTCCTACAGTTGCTGTGTCTCTGACTCAGTGGGAGGAGCACCATGAGTCTGGCGAGTAAGATACAACAGTACTTGGTTGAAGAGAGAGATACAGTTCATCCAGTTCTGCTCTATATGAAGCAGGAAGGATGTCTGTCGGTCTGTCCCCTTGTTGCAGACAGACAGGCAGACAGACAGACAGACAGGCAGATAGACAGACAAGCAGACAGACAGGCAGACTGCATTCAGACAGACAGGCAGACTGCATTCAGACAGACAGGCAGACAGACTGCATTCAGACAGACTGCATTCAGAGAGACAGGCAGACAGACTGCATTCAGACAGGTTGCATTCAGACAGACTGCATTCAGACAGACAGGCAGACAGACTGCATTCAGACAGACAGGCAGACAGACTGCATTCAGAGAGACAGGCAGACAGACTGCATTCAGACAGACTGCGTTCAGACAGACTGCATTCAGACAGACTGCATTCAGAGAGACAGGCAGACAGACTGCATTCAGACAGGTTACATTCAGACAGACTGCATTCAGACAGACAGACAGGCAGACAGACTGCATTCAGAGAGACAGGCAGACAGACTGCATTCAGACAGACTGCGTTCAGACAGACTGCATTCAGACAGACTGCATTCATGATCGATGCATTCTTGTGCCTCTATTTATGCTTCCTATGTTACTCAAGCTTTTTCACATATCTGTATTCTGACTGGCCACTCAGCATGTCTTTGGTTGATTCAATACACTGTTGAGGTACCTAGTTGTATTCATACGAGTGGATCAAAGCTTTGAGAGTAACGATGGTGGATGTACAACTTCCTGTCAAGAAATGTTGTTCCCCATATATTTATAACATTACTACTGCCTTTACATTTGTATATCACTACAGCTGAGCACTTTTTTGGGGGCAGTTTAACTACTGATTGGTCAGAATGGTCAGAATCACAGAACTAGAATGGCTTCTATTTCTCATTCTGTTCCTATTGGTCAGGAGGAACCAGACCTGAAATGTTCAAATCAAATCAAATAGGCCTGTTTTCTTGACCAACATAATAGCACGCTCTCACACATATTAATATGTAGTCACAATCTAAGGCAATATTATGCTTCAAACACTTCTAATTCAGACTCGAAAATGATAGTTTGTGATAAAAGCTACCATGACATTGACAACAACTGCTATAATTATTTATATTATTCAACAACAACAAAAACATTTTATATTTTAAAACAAATGTGATTTCTTTCAGAGAAGGCAAGATGATGTCACGATGATGTAATGTTCTAGAATTTGTGAATTCAACTAAACTTTTCACCATGTCATTGGAATTAGGTTAAAAGTTGGGTGAAAAAACGAGACTAAATATCCTTTTGTTGATGACTTTTTGCGAATCTAATCTGTTTTCTACGTTGATTCAACATCATCACATTGATTTGTTGGGTTGAAATTACGTGGAAACAACCTTGATTCAACCCGTTTTTGCCCAGTGGGAAGTGTGTTGAAGTGTGTGTGTGTGTGTGTGTAGTGTCAGCGTGAGTGTAGAGTCCTGTGACTCCTTGCTTGTTTTCCCTCCCAAAATGTACTATGCCAATTGATATTGTTGTCTTCTTTTGAGAGAAAAAGCATCTACATATTATCCTAATTTGAGTCAAATATACTGTATCAGGCACATATTCATGTTACCATTTTCACCAATAATGGTGCCATCCATATTTTTCTTCATAGCTTTTCAGAAGCATAACCGAATTCTCAGATTTGACAGATTTTCCTAAACAAAATTCCATGTATCAATCGTGCTTTACGAAGCGTAGGAGAAGGGAGGCTGATTGGAAAAAAGATCCTTGTTTTACAAATAAATCTATTTTTTAAACAGAGCCTTTGTTGTTGTCTTTCTGTACTTTGACTAACTATTCTATAATGTCATCAGCCATGGTGTGTCTGTTCTGTTCTGGATGAGATTAGATCAATGTTATTCTCCCTGAAGGGACATGTTAGCCTGGTCTCAGATCTGTTGTCTCCTTCTATAGCCTGGTCTCAGATCTGTTGTCTCCTTCTATAGCCTGGTCCCAGATCTGATGTCTCCATCTATGGCCTGGTCCCAGATCTGTTGTCTCCTTCTATAGCCTGGTCCCAGATCAGTTTGTGCTCCATAGCTCATTGTCAGATGTCAACCCAAAAGTGACAATGAGTGGGCATGATAGCACCAACAGACTGGCCCTCAGGCTAGAGTGGGCATGATGGCACCAACAGACTGGCTCTAAGGCTAGAGTGGGCATGATAGCACCAACAGACTGGCTCTCAGGCTAGAGTGGGCATGATAGCACCAACAGACTGGCTCTCAGGCTAGAGTGGGCATGATAGCACCAACAGACTGGCTCTCAGGCTAGAGTGGGCATGATAGCACCAACAGACTGGCTCTCAGGCTAGAGTTGGCATGATAGCACCAACAGACTGGCTCTCAGGCTAGAGTGGGCATGATAGCACCAACAGACTGGCTCTCAGGCTAGAGTTGGCATGATAGCACCAACAGACTGGCTCTCAGGCTAGAGTTGGCATGATAGCACCAACAGACTGGCTCTCAGGCTAGAGTTGTCATGATAGCACCAACAGACTGGCTCTCAGGCTAGAGTTGGCATGATAGCACCAACAGACTGGCTCTCAGGCTAGAGTGGGCATGATAGCACCAACAGACTGGCTCTCAGGCTAGAGTGGGCATGATAGCACCAACAGACTGGCTCTCAGGCTAGAGTGGGCATGATAGCACCAACAGACTGGCTCTCAGGCTAGAGTTGGCATGATAGCACCAACAGACTGTCTCTCAGGCTAGAGTGGGCATGATAGCACCAACAGACTGGCTCTCAGGCTAGAGTGGGCATGATAGCACCAACAGACTGGCTCTCAGGCTAGAGTGGGCATGATAGCACCAACAGACTGGCTCTCAGGCTAGAGTTGGCATGATAGCACCAACAGACTGGCTCTCAGGCTAGAGTGGGCATGATAGCACCAACAGACTGGCTCTCAGGCTAGAGTTGGCATGATAGCACCAACAGACTGGCTCTCAGGCTAGAGTTGGCATGATAGCACCAACAGACTGGCTCTCAGGCTAGAGTTGTCATGATAGCACCAACAGACTGGCTCTCAGGCTAGAGTTGGCATGATAGCACCAACAGACTGGCTCTCAGGCTAGAGTGGGCATGATAGCACCAACAGACTGGCTCTCAGGCTAGAGTGGGCATGATAGCACCAACAGACTGGCTCTCAGGCTAGAGTGGGCATGATAGCACCAACAGACTGGCTCTCAGGCTAGAGTTGGCATGATAGCACCAACAGACTGTCTCTCAGGCTAGAGTGGGCATGATAGCACCAACAGACTGGCTCTCAGGGTAGAGTGGGTATGATAGCACCAACAGACTGGCTCTCAGGCTAGAGTGGGCATGATAGCACCAACAGACTGGCTCTCAGGCTAGAGTGGGCATGATAGCACCAACAGACTGGCTCTCAGGCTAGAGTGGGCATGATAGCACCAACAGACTGGCTCTCAGGCTAGAGTTGGCATGATAGCACCAACAGACTGGCTCTCAGGCTAGAGTGGGCATGATAGCACCAACAGACTGGCTCTCAGGCTAGAGTTGGCATGATAGCACCAACAGACTGGCTCTCAGGCTAGAGTTGGCATGATAGCACCAACAGACTGGCTCTCAGGCTAGAGTTGTCATGATAGCACCAACAGACTGGCTCTCAGGCTAGAGTTGGCATGATAGCACCAACAGACTGGCTCTCAGGCTAGAGTGGGCATGATAGCACCAACAGACTGGCTCTCAGGCTAGAGTGGGCATGATAGCACCAACAGACTGGCTCTCAGGCTAGAGTGGGCATGATAGCACCAACAGACTGGCTCTCAGGCTAGAGTGGGCATGATAGCACCAACATACTGGCTCTCAGGCTAGAGTGGGCATGATAGCACCAACAGACTGGCTCTCAGGCTAGAGTGGGCATGATAGCACCAACAGACTGGCTCTCAGGCTAGAGTGGGCATGATAGCACCAACAGACTGGCTCTCAGGCTAGAGTTGGCATGATAGCACCAACAGACTGGCTCTCAGGCTAGAGTGGGCATGATAGCACCAACAGACTGGCTCTCAGGCTAGAGTGGGCATGATAGCACCAACAGACTGGCTCTCAGGCTAGAGTGGGCATGATAGCACCAACAGACTGGCTCTCAGGCTAGAGTGGGCATGATAGCACCAACAGACTGGCTCTCAGGCTAGAGTGGGCATGATAGCACCAACAGACTGGCTCTCAGGCTAGAGTGGGCATGATAGCACCAACAGACTGGCTCTCAGGCTAGAGTGGGCATGATAGCACCAACAGACTGGCTCTCAGGCTAGAGTTGGCATGATAGCACCAACAGACTGGCTCTCAGGCTAGAGTGGGCATGATAGCACCAACAGACTGGCTCTCAGGCTAGAGTGGGCATGATAGCACCAACAGACTGGCTCTCAGGCTAGAGTGGGCATGATAGCACCAACAGACTGGCTCTCAGGCTAGAGTAGGCATGATAGCACCAACAGACTGGCTCTCAGGCTAGAGTGGGCATGATAGCACCAACAGACTGGCTCTCAGGCTAGAGTAGGCATGATAGCACCAACAGACTGGCTCTCAGGCTAGAGTGGGCATGATAGCACCAACAGACTGGCTCTCAGGCTAGAGTGGGCATGATAGCACCAACAGACTGGCTCTCAGGCTAGAGTGGGCATGATAGCACCAACAGACTGGCCCTCAGGCTAGAGTGGGCATGATAGCACCAACAGACTGGCTCTCAGGCTAGAGTGGGCATGATAGCACCAACAGACTGGCTCTCAGGCTAGAGTGGGCATGATAGCACCAACAGACTGGCTCTCAGGCTAGAGTGGGCATGATAGCACCAACAGACTGGCTCTCAGGCTAGAGTGGGCATGATAGCACCAACAGACTGGCTCTCAGGCTAGAGTTGGCATGATAGCACCAACAGACTGGCTCTCAGGCTAGAGTGGGCATGATAGCACCAACAGACTGGCTCTCAGGCTAGAGTGGGCATGATAGCACCAACAGACTGGCTCTCAGGCTAGAGTGGGCATGATAGCACCAACAGACTGGCTCTCAGGCTAGAGTAGGCATGATAGCACCAACAGACTGGCTCTCAGGCTAGAGTGGGCATGATAGCACCAACAGACTGGCTCTCAGGCTAGAGTAGGCATGATAGCACCAACAGACTGGCTCTCAGGCTAGAGTGGGCATGATAGCACCAACAGACTGGCTCTCAGGCTAGAGTGGGCATGATAGCACCAACAGACTGGCTCTCAGGCTAGAGTGGGCATGATAGCACCAACAGACTGGCCCTCAGGCTAGAGTGGGCATGATAGCACCAACAGACTGGCCCTCAGGCTAGAGTGGGCATGATAGCACCAACAGACTGGCTCTCAGGCTAGAGTGGGCATGATAGCACCAACAGACTGGCTCTCAGGCTAGAGTGGGCATGATAGCACCAACAGACTGGCTCTCAGGCTAGAGTGGGCATGATAGCACCAACAGACTGGCTCTCAGGCTAGAGTGGGCATGATAGCACCAACAGACTGGCTCTCAGGCTAGAGTGGGCATGATAGCACCAACAGACTGGCTCTCAGGCTAGAGTGGGCATGATAGCACCAACAGACTGGCTCTCAGGCTAGAGTGGGCATGATAGCACCAACAGACTGGCTCTCAGGCTAGATTGGGCATGATAGCACCAACAGACTGGCTCTCAGGCTAGAGTGGGCATGATAGCACCAACAGACTGGCTCTCAGGCTAGAGTGGGCATGATAGCACCAACAGACTGGCACTCAGGCTAGAGTGGGCATGATAGCACCAACAGACTGGCTCTCAGGCTAGAGTGGGCATGATAGCACCAACAGACTGGCTCTCAGGCTAGAGTGGGCATGATAGCACCAACAGACTGGCTCTCAGGCTAGAGTGGGCATGATAGCACCAACAGACTGGCTCTCAGGCTAGAGTGGGCATGATAGCACCAACAGACTGGCTCTCAGGCTAGAGTGGGCATGATAGCACCAACAGACTGGCTCTCAGGCTAGAGTGGGCATGATAGCACCAACAGACTGGCTCTCAGGCTAGAGTGGGCATGATAGCACCAACAGACTGGCTCTCAGGCTAGAGTGGGCATGATAGCACCAACAGACTGGCTCTCAGGCTAGAGTGGGCATGATAGCACCAACAGACTGGCTCTCAGGCTAGAGTGGGCATGATAGCACCAACAGACTGGCTCTCAGGCTAGAGTGGGCATGATAGCACCAACAGACTGGCTCTCAGGCTAGAGTGGGCATGATAGCACCAACAGACTGGCTCTCAGGCTAGAGTGGGCATGATAGCACCAACAGACTGGCACTCAGGCTAGGGACATTTGTCTTGGACATTCAAGTCATACTGCAACGTTGCTTTTATTGTTATTTATTTAACCTTTATTTAAGGAGGCAAGTCAGTTGAGAACAAATTCTTAATTACAATGACGGCCAAACCCGGACGACGCTGGGCCAATTGTGCGCCGCCCTATGGGACTGCCAATGTGAAACAGCCTGCTTGTGTGAAGTGTGTGTGTTGCAGTTCACGTTCCTCATCCTAGAAGTTGACTGGTCCACTGAGTGTCCTCGTGACTTGACTTGTGGACTATTTGCCCTCCGGAGAGCACACTAACCCAATGTAACATGATAGCTCAACATAGCAGTGTCCGAGTGCTGGTAGGACTTGTCATAACATTCTCATCATTCCTTCCACTGTTAAAGGGATATTTCACCCAAATTACACACACACAAAAAAAATGCACGCATCATTTCATGGATTGCTGTCATACCAGGTCATGCCAGGTCATACCAGGTCATGCTAGGTCATACCAGGTCATGCCAGGTCATACCAGGTCATGCCAGGTCATACCAGGTCCATACCAGGTCATACCAGGGCCATACCAGGTCATACCAGGTCCATACCAGGTCATACCAGGTCATACCAGGTCCATACCAGGTCATACCAGGTCCATAGACTCCTACAGGGTAAGAAAACCAATAGACTATCTGTATAATTCTCTAATAACTGCCTGTTGTATTACAGGTTGAGAGAAATAGTGAAAAGAAACATGCTTGTTTATCAGGTCTGCGTTCAGCATGAGACAACATTGTGGAACGTTCAGATAGAAATTTGTTTTGTAGAACAGACATGCCTCTCTGACATGTAGGGTAAATCATGTCTGCTCTATTCATGATGTTTCTATCTGCAAAATCCCAGAAGGTTTGTCCACTGAACGAGGTCTTGGTTGTTGACAGGAATCAGATCACAGGGGTGTTTGACCTTTATTTTAACTAGACCAAGTCAGTTAAGAACAAATTCTTATTTACAATGATGGCCTACCTCGGCGACACTTGGACCAATTGTGCGCCGCCCTATGGGACTCCCAATCACGGACGGATGTGATACAGCCTGGATTCGAACCAGGGACTGTAGATGCAGTGCAGTAGACCGCTGAGCCACTCGAGAGCCCATGCTACAACAGTTAACAGCAGAGGTGACACAAACAGCTATGTGTTGACAATAATCTTTGAAGAAATGCTAACAACTATAGCAGTTAATATACCATATGCTTTTTATTCAAAGAAAAGGAAAGCTATAGACATATCTAACAGGTTATACAATACAATGCTTGATATAACTGCAGCCTCCCATTCACACCCAGTGACAATATATATTTTATGTTGTTTTTTTTCCCATTAAGAGCAAAACAAATGTACAGTAAATGTAAGTTTTGAGTATTAGGCTGTCCCCTCCCCCAATGGCACCCTATTCCCTATATGGGCCCTGGTCTAAAGTAGTGCACTATATAGGGAATAGGGTTCCATAGGGCTCTGGCCTAAAGTAGTGCACTATATAGGGAATAGGGTTCCATAGGGCTCTGGTCTAAAGTAGTGCACTATATAGGGAATAGAGTTCCATAGCGCTCTGGTGTAAAGTAGTGCACTATATAGGGAATAGGGTTCCATTTGTAAATTAGCCTTCGTTAGCAGTCTCTCTGCAAGTTAAATTTTAACACAGGTTAACATTTCATTTAAATCAACAACAGTAGTGTTAGAGACTAAATAAATAAGAGTGCTTAAAGGGATACTTCTACTAGCATGCTAGCAGTTACCATAGACTTCCAGTCATTCTGTTAATGCTAGTTAGCATTGGCTCACAAAACTACAACCTCTAAGTTCCTTAATATTGGACACAGAGAGGACACCTGACTCTGGAGAAGTAGATAAAGGGCCTCGTTACCAAAATCCCAATGTATCCCTTCATGGAGGCATCAGAGGTACATCAAATACCAGTCTGGATTGTTTAAGCACCTCAGGACATGAGGTATCATAACAATATGATTTAAGTGCACATGGGGAAAACAGTTCATGGGAGTTCTGTTTATGCCTTGTAGTGTCAATCAAAAGTGAATAAAGCCACGCAATCTATACGGAGTGAACCTCCAACATTGTACAAGATAAGCAACTTGGTGCAACTGAAGGGAAGGATTCCTGACATTTCTAGTTCAGTCAGATGATGCAATAATAACAGTGCTACTTTGAAAGGTCTTTGAACAAAGAAGAAAAAAAAAGAAATCCTCTCACTACCACATTCCAGAGTCAGGTCACATCACTTCAAATCTGAACCCACTTAAAGCACGAACAACTGACACACAGTACACTTTTGTTAGAGAACAGGCATTTAAAAAAAATATATATTAATTTAAAAGGAGTATTCTTTGGTCATTGAAAACGAGCACACGAGAATGGAAGTCATGTCCCCAGCAGCAAATAAACAAAAGCTTCTCACCACAATAAACAAAATAGCAAAACAATTATACTGAGGTATCATAGTTTAATACAATCCCTTAAGAGATCTAACTTAATGACTGATTCTATTGCTTCGTGTCATGATAGGATTTCACAAGTGATAGTTGATACCACATCATAATCCAAATCACAGTACGTTAATTTAGACAGCTCAATTACATAATCCCACCCTCTTAATCATTTATTAGGTTTTACTTATTTTTATTTTATTTTTATAAATGGAAAAACATTTTAAATAACCAAGAAAGTTTTTAAGTGGCAAATTAAAGCTGTAAAGACCCCAAACGTCTGACTTAGTAAGAGCCTTGAGCTGTGTGGTAGGTCTTGTCAGTAGCCACACCCTCAGAGCAGGCAGACTCACCCTGAAGTTCACGCTATTCTCACACAAAGGATTCGGGAGACTGAGAACCCTCCCATCCTGGGAACTTTACTAGGGTTTTATGCTTCAGGAACCCAGTGATGGACATGGACTTCTTTACCGTGGCTGAGGTTGCAGCGGGCCTTCTGGGTCTCTCCCCTGAGGGTGTGGAGCTACCCCCTGTGGAAGTCCAGCAGTGAGGGGCCCCTAGCATCTGTAGCAGATCCTTGGGGCCGGTCCGGCCCACGTACTGCCAGGCCTTCTTCCCACTGGTATCCCTGAGGGACACGTTAGACCTGAACTTATAAACAAGCAGCCGGATCATCTTGTTGTTCCCGTGGATGGCGGCCAGGTGAAGAGGCGTGTAGCCACAGGTAGTCTTCACATCCACGTCCAGTTTCAACCCAGCTTTGTTGACTCCGTACCAGAGTGTGTTGAGGACCCGGTGGTCTCCATGTTTAGCGATCCAGTGCAGGATGGTATAACCAGTGATGAAGTCTCTCTTGGTGAGGAGGCTGGGTTCATCTCTGAACAGGGTGTAGATGTCGGTCCAGGTCCCAGTGGCGCCCTTCACCAGCCAGTCATGTTCCTTCGCCTCCAGGGGGACCAGATCGTGGCAGTGGAAGTAGGAGCTGTCATGGCCGCCAGAGTTAGAGGCTCCGTTCAGGCTCTTGTTACTGGAGGTCCCGGAGTGCATCTCCCGCCTCAGGTTTCTGTAGCTGGGTGTACGAAAGGTGGGGGTGGAGAAGGAGTGGCTGATGCTGAGGTTGGAGGAGAGGAGGTGGAGGCGGTTGTGCCGTGCCGAGACGCTGTCCTCCGGGAACAGTTGGTCCAGGTCGGCTCCGAGGCTGCGGCACATACGGCTGCGGAACCGGCTGCTGATTCGCCGAACAGGGGGTCGGAGGTGGTGCTCGGGGTCTGAACCAGGAAGAAAGGTGGACTCAATGGACTTGGACCCATTGTCATCATGGAGATGACCTGTGGAGTGGTGCCATGACGACGCTCTGTTCGCCTCATCGTCAAGGTAACCGTTGGAGTGATGGTGAGGCCAGGGCGCTCTCCTCTCAGCGCGGTGCATCTGAGAGAGCAGTTTGGCCTCCTGAGCACGGCAGAGCATATCGTGCACTTTCACCCTCTGCTGCTCACCTGGGTAGTTCAGGTCCTGGTAGCTGAGAGTTTCATTGCTGGCCCACTCCTCTCTAGGGGAACGCTGGGGCCACTCATCCCTGGAGTCCAGTGACTGGGCTAGGGAGAGACTGCTGTGGCTGGAGGAGAAGTCAGAGCTGGCCTGGTGGTGGTGCTCAGGGTACCCAAACCCATCAGTACACCCAGCAGTGTGGTCCTGGTAGGCAGAGTCCAGGAGTAGGCTGCGTGGGAAAGGCAGGGTCTGGGCTCTGGACTGGGTAACAGCCGCTCCTTCCTCTTCCGGATACTGGATGTCAGGAACAGGGGCTGGGACTCCATCCTTCTGTGGTACAGGTAGGCTGCCATTGCTCTGCGTCAGCTGACAGGCAGGTGTAGCATGCAGTGGAGCTGCTGGGAGTCCATCTTGTTTTGGTCTGGGCTGCTGTGGGATCCTATGGTGGAGGTGGTAACTGCCATCCAAGTTGCCGTTACTCCGCGTCACCTGGGGGTCAGGGGTCAGTAGAGAGCGTGGAGCAGCAGGAGGACTGTAACCATCAGATAAACAAGGAGAGGAGCTGGCATGCTCTAGAGTGGTGAGCAGTGGCCATGCTGTAGCTGTTCTTCTGTGGTCAGCTTCAGAAGTTTTCCTCTGTGGCTGCACTGCATTCTGTTGGACCAGTATTGGGTGAGACGCTGGAGGTTTCACCTCTGTGTATAGGAACTGAGGGGGCGGATAGGACCTCTTCCTCTTTGGTTCTTTTGACTGCTGGCCAAGTTTGGAACCGCTGATGTAAATACCTTTGTGATTCAGTTCCCATTCTGCTTCAAAGCTCTGACCACTCCCATCTTCTGACCACTTTGATATTGCCGCATTGTACGATGGGAGGAATGGTGCATCTCTGTTGTATATAGGAGGTGAGGCATGGTCTGGCACATGTGGCGAGGAGCATTGGATAGGCTTTTCGTAATTGATAGTTATTTCCACATTGTTGTTGTTGACAATTCCAGCCGAGGCTAATACCTTGTCGGTGAGTTGGTTGGTGTCGCCTGGTGGAACGTGTAATTCATGAAAGTGCGTCTCAATCAGTCCCTTCTGACCTCTCTGCTGGTTTCGGTTTACCGGAGCTCTCGATGACTGGTCTCTCTCCCTCGGTCTCGCCTGTGGCGCCGGTTGTTGTCTAGCGCGAGGCTTTGGTGAGTGGTATGCGGCGGCGATATCTCCAGCAACCTGCCCCAGACATTTCTTCCTTAGCACAACGTATGATACTCCCTCCTCTGGTTTCACCACAGCCACAGAGTTCACAAACGTTTTAAACAGTTGCCGGTTGTACGTCTGGTTCTCGTGGTCGCGTAGGAACGTTTTGAAGTGCGCCAACAGGTCCGAGTTCTTCACTCTCCCACCCTTGAATTGGAGAAAGTGCAACACCGAATCCTGAGTAAAATCGGTAGCCATTCTGTCTGTTTGCTTCAAGTTTCAAAGTTCAATTGATTGTCACGTTTTTTTTTCTGCGCCAGCAACAATTAACTCCACCCCATGTGAACATGTTTAACTCCACCTGCACACCGGAGCTTCGGTCAACACGCCGTTAGCCTTGCGCATGAAATGTTACGTAATATAAATTGCCTACCATCCGATGGGCTACATTTCAATGTTGACATTTGAAGAAAGGACAAATCATAACCTACAGCCTTTGTCTGGTCAACACCTATCACTAAAACGCATGCTGCAGTCAGGCCTGAATCTATTAACTGCAGGAATCCAGGAATCCGTTATCTTATTATACACGTTAACGAAAGAACCACTTATAGGGACTGGGAAAACGACCCTGAATTCGTCCCAAATGGCAAGCCCCTATCTCAATTAAGGTAGTCACCCTTCCATCGTGTTTTTATTAAGTTAATGTACATTGTAAATGTTCTGTAAAATGCTGAAGAAAACTTTTATATCGAGTAACAAATTGCGTGAGATTGTTAAAACGTTTTTCTTTATTGGTGACACAAGGTGTACCAGCAGAGCATAGGCAGTTGACCTGCGCACCACCCCAAAAAAAGACAACTGCTGTTGTTGTTGTTGCAATAAATACAAAACATGTCATTTCTGAACAATGAAGACAAGGTATTATGGTGGAATCATCTTCATCCCTCTTGTAACGAAAGCGGTTTATCTTAAAACAATACACACACACTGGGTAAAAACCAAAACACCTGTATTGCTCCACTGAGTAAAATGAATGCTCTTTCATCAGTAACAGAATCCTGTTATCTTCTTTGCTTTCGCTACTACACTGTGATGGGACAAATACATGAAGGTTGTGGACTAAGATTACGATTTTTTTTTTTTTAAATATTATAAACAAATCATTCAGTACTTCACACAAAATCACTTATTTCCTACTTTGGCAGGTTAACACAGTCATCTACTATAAACACATTTACATTCAAATCAAACTTTGAAGTGACAAGTTTTGTGAAGGATTAAAGCAACATGCTGAGGAAAGGAAGGAAAGATAACAAATATATGTAACTTACAGAAGAGGTTCAACGACAGAAATAAAATGGCATGACCTTAAATTAGTCAAGGAAAATCTCTTACACACAGAATCACTGGGAGAAAGATGAGATTTATATCAATATTTTTTGTTTTTTTAAATTATTTTATATTTAACAAACAGTTATGAAATAGCAGCTTTTTTTCCCCTCTTCCGTGCCTGGTATGGTGGGTTAATGCCTGCTGGTACACTGGGATGACTCTTCCTTGCAGATCAGATGACGAGAAGGCCTTGGTTTCTTTCTCTTCTCTATGTGACACTGACGGGTTGGAGAGGGGGCAAGGGGGAATTGTTGCCCTCCTGCCTGACTAGCAGGCCACTGCACCCTCCTAGAGGCCCCTCCGGAGGGCCCCCGCTCTCGTCGCTGTAGAGCCGCTTGATCCCGTCGTAGAATTCGTCGACCTCCATTTCCTCCACCTGAAAAATAATGATTATAACAATAACACATTTAAATTTGTATAGCGCTTTTTATTGGCATTCTCTAAATGTTTTAAGAAAATAGAGTTCAGAAAATATTTACTAAATAAACTAGTTAAAAAAAGCAAGACAATAAAATAACAATAATGAGGCTATATACAGGGGGTACCAGTACCGGGTCAACGTGCGGGGGTACCAGGTAGTAACATGGCTATATACAGGGGGTACCAGTACCGAGTCAACGTGCAGGGGTACCAGGTAGTAACATGGCTATATACAGGAAGTACCAGTACCGAGTCAATGTGCAGAGGTACCAGGTAGTAACATGGCTATATACAGGGGGTACCAGTACCGAGTCAATGTGCAGGGGTACCAGGTAATAACATGGCTATTTACAGGAAGTACCAGTACTGAGTCAATATGCAGGGGTACCAGGTAGTAACATGGCTATATACAGGAAGTACCAGTACTGAGTCAATATGCAGGGGTACCAGGTAGTAACATGGTTATATACAAGGAGTACCAGTACAGTCAATAGGCAGGGGTACCAGGTAGTTAGGTAGGGGTAAAAGGATATATAATAAACAGAGTAGCAGCAGCGTATGTGATGAGTGAAAGTGTGTGTGATGTCAATATGCGTGTGTGAGATATATATAGATATCTATATATAGATCTACGAGTCTAGTCAGTGTCATTAGAGACATTTCAAAACAAACAAGATGAATAAATAAATAATAAAGGGAGTCAACGTAAATAGCCTGGGTGGCCATTAGATTAACTGTTCAGCAGTCTTATGTCTTGGGGGTAGAAGCTGTTAAGGAGCCTTTTGGACCCAGACTTGGAGCTCTGGCACTACTTGCCGTGCGTTAGCAGAGGGAACAGTCTTATGACATGGGGGTAGAAGCTGTTAAGGAGCCTTTTGGACCCAGACTTGGAGCTCTGGCACTACTTGCCGTGCGTTAGCAGAGAGAACGGTCTGACTTGGGATTTTTAGGGCTTTACTCTTGACACCGCCTGGTATAGCGGTCATGGATGGCAGGAGGTTCATCCCCAGTGATGTCCTGGGCCTTATCCTCTGTAGCACATTTCAGTTGGATGCTGAGCAGTTGCCGTACCAAGCGGTGATGCAGCCAGTCAAGATGCTCTCAATGGTGCAGTTGTGGAACTTTTTGGATCTGAGGACCCATGCCAAATCTTTTCAGCCTCCTGAGGGGGAAGAGGTGTTGTGGTGCCCTCTTCACAACTGTGTGGGTGTGTGTAGACCATGAGAGATCCTTAGTGATGTGGACACAGAGGAACTTGAAGCTCTCGACCCTCTCCACTATAGCCCAGTCGATGTGGATGGGAGCGTGTTTCCTGTAGTTCACAATAACCTCCTTGGTCTTGCCCACGTTGAGGAAGCGGTTGTTGTCATGGCACCACACTGCCAGATCTCACACCTCTCCTCTCTATAGGTTGTCTCGTCGTCGTCGGTGATTAGGCCTACCGCCGTCGTGTCGTCAGCAAACGTAACGATTCAGAGTGTTTAATAGTCACATGTACAGGGTTGCAGGTGTGATTGGAGGAGACAATCTAAGAAAATCTTAGCCTTCAAGCTCCACCATGCAGGAAGCAGTAAAATAAAATAAATGACAATGGTGAAATAGAACAATATACATAACTGTCCAGCTTCTCTGAGATGTAAAACACCGAGAGGTATTTAAAGTTATTGAAGGTCTCCACGGCGGCCCTGTTGATGAGGATGGGGGGCGTGTCCAGCCTGGTTCCTCCTGAAGTCCGCAATCAGCTCCTTTGTTTCGCTACCGTTGAGGGAGAGGTTGTTTACCACGCCGTCAGAGTGCCAGTCTCGTCGTTGTTGGTAAATCAGGCCTACTACTGTCGTGTCGTCGGCCAACTTCATGACGGAGGCGGAGCTGTGTGAGGCCACTCAGTCTTGGGTATACAGGAAGATGCACCATTGTGAGGCCCCAGTGTTGAGAATCAGTATCGAGGAGGTAATGTTGTCTACCTTCGGCACCTAGGGGGCGGCCCGTCAGGAAGTCCAGGACCCAGTTGCATAGGGAGGACTTCAGACCAAGGGCTGTGAGCTTTGTAATGAGCTAATAAGGCACTATGGTATTGAAGGGCAAGCTGTAGTCGATGAACAGCATCCTCACATTCCTTATGGACGACACAATCATATGTGTCAGGGTGGGAGGCGAATTGGAGAGGGGGTCGGGGAGGGAGGAGGTGATATGGTCTTTAACTAGCCTCTCGAAGAACTTCATAATGACAGAAGAGAGTGCTTCTGGTTGGTAGTCATTCAGTTCCTTTCCCTTTCTTGGGCACAAGGATGATAATTGACATCTTGAAGCAGGTGGGTATAGCAGCCAGCTAGGGACGATTAGGGATGCCATCAGGGCCAGCAGCCTGAGCTAGAGAGAGGTTGAAAATGTCAGAACACAACAGCCAGCTAGGGACGATTAGGGATGCCATCAGGGCCAGCAGCCTGAGCTAGAGAGAGGTTGAAAATGTCAGAACACAACAGCCAACTGGGGACGATTAGGGATGCCATCAGTGCCAGCAGCCTTGCAAGGGTTAACAGGTTTTAATGACTTACAGTGGCAAGAAGAAAAAAAAAAGGTATGTGATCCCTTCGGGAATACCTGGATTTCTGCACAATTTGGTCATGAAATTTGTTCTGATCTTCATCTAGGTCACAACAATAGAGAAACACAGTCTGCTTAAACTAATAACACACAAACAATTATACGTTTTCATGTCTTTACTGAACATACCGTGTAAACATTCACAGTGCAGGGTGGGAAAAGTATGTGAACCCCTGGATTTAATAACTGGTTGACCCTCCTTTGGCAGCAATAACCTCAACCAAACGTTTTCTGTAGTTGAGGATCAGACCTGCACAACTGTCAGGAGGAATTTTGGACCATTCCTCTTTACAAAACTGGTTCAGTTCAGCAATATTCTTGGGATGTCTGGTGTGAACCTCAGGTCATGCCACAGCATCGCAATCAGGTTGAGGTCAGGACTCTGACTGGGCCACCCCAGAAGGTCAGGACTCTGACTGGACCACTCCAGAAGGCATATTTTCTTCTGTTCAAGCCATTCTGTTGTTGATTTACTTCTGTGCTTAGGGTCGTTGTCTTGTTGCGTCACCAAACTGCTGTTAAGCTTCAAATTTGCGGACAGATAGCTTTACATTCTCCTACAAAATGTCTTGATAAACTTGGGAATTCCTTTTTCCGTCGATGATAGCAAGCTGTCCAGGCCCTGAGGCAGCAAAGCAGCCCCAAACCGTGATGCTCCCTCCACCATAGTTTACAGTTGGAATGATGTTGGTGTGCTGGGTCTTCTTTTCTCCACACTTAGTGTTGTGTGTTCCTTCCTTCCAAACAACTCAACTATAGTTTCATCTGTCCACAGAATATTTTGCCAGTAGCGCTGTGGAACACGCAGGTGCACTTTTGCAAACTTCAGACGTACAGTAAATTTTGGGGGGGGACTGCAGTGGCTTCTTCAGTGGTGTCCTCCCATGAACACCATTCTTGTTTAGTGTTTTACGTATCGTAGACTCGTCAACAGAGATGTTAGTATGTTCCAAAGATTTCTTTAAGTCTTTAGCTGACACTCTAGGATTCTTCATAACCTCATTGAGCATTCTTCTCTGTGCTCTTGCAGTTATCCTTACAGGACGGCCACTCCTAGGGAGAGTAGCAACAGTGCTGAACTTTCTCCAATCATAGGCAATTTGTCTTACCGTAGACATCAAGGATTTTAGAGATACTTTTGTAGCCCTTACCAGCTTTATGCAAGTCAACAATTCTTAATCTTAGGTCTTCTGAGATCTATTTTGTTCAAGGCATGGTTCACATCAAGCAATGCTTCTTGTGAACAGCAAACTCACATTCTGTGAGTGTTTTTCCTAATCAACATCTCCAATCTCGTCTCAATGATTGTACTCCAGGTTAGCGGACTCCAATTATCTTTTGGAGAAGTCATTAGCCTATGGGTTCACATACTTTTTTTCAACCTGCACTGTGAATGTTTAAATTATGTATTCAATATAGACAAGAAAAATACAATACTTTGTGTGTTATTAGTTTAAGCGTACCGTGTGTGTCTATTGTTGTGACAGATGAAGAACAGATCACATTTTATGACTAATTTATGCAAAAATCCAGGTAATTCCAAAGGGTTCACTTACTTTTTCTTGCCACTGTATATACGTCCCCAGTGGAGACTGTCAGTGTGTAGCCCACGTTGTCATCGGGTGCTCTCCTCGGCAGCTCAGGGTCATTGTGCTCAAAAACTTAAGAAAAGGGGTATTTAGCTCATCCGGTAGGGTGGCGTTGGTGACCGCGATGTGGCTGGCTTTATTTTTGTAATCCGTGATTGTTAGGAGCCCCTGCCGTACGTTAGGAGCCCCTGCCACATACGCCTTGTGTACAACCCGCTGAATTGCTTCTCCACTCTGTCCTTATACTTGTGTTTAGCCATCTTTATCAAATCTGCCTTAGTCATATTTGTACTGTTTAACCAAACTATTTACCAGGTCACCTTGCCCTGTTTATCAGCAGCATCTCTCTCTTTCAGTTGTCCTCCAAGGCAGCTATCAATCCACAGTTTTTGATTGGGATATGTTTTGAAAGATACTATTGGCATTTCGTCACACTCGCAATAACATCTGCTAACCATGTGTAGTTGACTAATAAAAGTTGATAACGTCATCTATGCATTTTTTTATGAATCCGGTGACTGAGTCGGCGTATTCATTGACATCTCCAGAGGCGACCCGAAACATATTCCAGTCCACGTGCTCAATGCGGTCTTGGAACATGAATTCTGATTAGGTCAGAATACAGGCCTGACCACTGGAATTTTCCTTTAGTTTTTGTTTGTAGAGAAACAAGATGGAATCATGGTAGGATTTTCTAAAAGGAGGACGGGAGAGGGCCTTATACCCGTGTCAAAAAGGCATGTAGTAGTGATCAAGAGTCGCATTTCCGCGAGTTAGACAGTCAATGTGTTGGTAATAATTTGGGAGCATGGTTCTTCAACAAAAGTAAATTAAGTCCCCCGCAACAATGAACACTGCCTCCGGGAATGCAGTCTCCAGTTTGTTCAGAGTCCAATGAATATCTTTGAGAGCCTTTTTGGTGTCGGCTTGGGGCGGGATGTACACAGCCATGGCGATAATCCCTGAGAACTCTGAAAGTTAAAAAGGGTGACATTTGATGACCAAGTATTCCAAGTTGGTGAAGCAGAAGCTCATATGTTCCTGTACGTTTCCCCCATCGCACCATGTGTTTGTTGGTTCTAAAGCAGAGCCCACCACCCTTGCCAGAGAGCCCGCTTCCTGTCCGCTCGAAAAATCTTAAAAACCCGCTGGTTGTATATAATCCGTTTAGATGTCTCTAGGAAAGCAAAGTCTCGGAAAAACACAGTATGTTGAAGGATCTGATGTCCATCTGGAAGGAGATCCTCTCTCTGTGTTGAACACTGAGCTGTAGTCAATTAACAGCATTCTCGCGTAGGCCGTTCCTTTTATCCAGGCGGGAAAGGAAAGTGTCGAGTGCAATAGAGAACGCGTCATCTGTGGATCTGTGGATCTGTTGGGGCGGTATGCGAATTGGAGTAAGTTCAGGGTTTCTGGGATGATGGTGTTTATGTGAGCCATGACAGGCCTTTCAAAGCATTTTATGGCGGTAGTCAGACAGGTTACCTTGGCAACCGGCCTTTTCTTGGCATTCTTAGACAGGTTACCTTGGCATTCTTAGGCACAGGGACTATGGTGGTTTGCTTGAAAAATGTAGGCATGACTGACAGAGGTTAAGCGCATGTTCAGAGTACGCGTCCTGGTATTACGTCTGGCCCTGTGGCCTTGTGAACGTTAACCTGTTTAAAGGTCTTGCTCACATTGGCTACGGAGAGAGCGTGATCATACAGTCCTCCGGAACAGCTGGCACTCTCACGCATGGTTCAGTGTTGCTTGCCTCGAAGTAAGCATAGAAGGCATTTCACTGGTCTGGTAGGCCCACGTCACTGGGCAGCTCTCGGCTGGGTTTCCCTTTGTAATCTGTGATCTTTTCCAAGCCTTGCCATATCCGGCGAGCCTCAGAGCTGGTGTAGTAGGATTCCATCTTAGTCCTATATTGACTCTTTGCATGCTTGATGGTTCGTCAGAGGGCGTAGAGGGATTATTAAAAATGTCCAGAAAATTGTCCTTCTCCTTGAAAGTAGCAGCTCTAGCCTTTAGCTCAGTGTGGATGTTGCCTACAATCCATGGCTTCTGGTTGGGATATGTGCGTACGGTCACTGTGGGGAAAAAGTCGTCAATGCACTTATTGATGAAGCCGGTGACTGAGGTGGTTAACTCCTTAATGCCATCGGATGAATCCCGGAACATATTCCGGTCTGTGCTAGCAAAAACGGTCCTGTAGCTTAGCATCCGTTTCATCTGACCACTTGCGTATTGAGCACGTCACTAGTACATCCTGTTTGAGTTTTTGCTTGTAAGCGGGAATCAGGAGAATATAATTATAGTCCGATTTGCCAAATGGAGGGCAGGGGAGATCTTTGTCTGCGTCTCTGAGTGGAGTAAAGATGTCTCTATAGAGTTTTATCCCTCTCGTTGCAGAGGTGACGTGCTGGTAGAAATGAGGTAAAACCGATAGCAACAGTGCTGAACTTTCTCCATTTACAAGCAATTGGTCTTACCGTGAACTGATGAACATCAAGGCTTTTAGAGATACTTTTGTAACCCTTTCCAGCTTTATGCATGGCAACAATTCTTAATCTTAGGTCTTCTAAAAATATTACACAAAAAATAACCCCATTGGTCAGGAGCCCGTAAAAACGGTAGCCATTCCCTCCGGCGCCATTCTCGTCATACCATAAGAACAACATGCATTTAGAATCAAGGCAGGTAAAATAGCAATAGTAGGATAAGTAGGTATGTGGTAAAAATACTTTACTCCGGTTGATGGAGTAGCCAAGCTCTCACCTTGCGCTTGGATGAGAGCTTGCAGCGCAGGTGGACTTTGTGGGGTTGGTGGCGGGGCATGGGCGGGCCGCGGACCTGGAGCAGGGTGGTGGTGGTAGAGACCCTGGAGAGGCTTCGATCCCTGGGGTCTGGGTCTGTGACTGGGGAGTGGAGCCTGGTGCTGGACTCTCCTTCCCCGTCGCAGGGGTCTGGGGCCAGACTGTGGATGTGGTGCAGGGGCTGGTAGATGTAGACAGTGTTGGGAGGCAGGGAAACCTCCTGTGTGGACAGGCGACGTGAAACCAGCGCTTGACAGCGGATGAGTTGAGAACTATCGATCTAGAGGGGGAGTAAAATGAGAATCTTGATTATAATTATGTTATTGTGCGTAAAAAATGCAGGTAGACTATATTATGAAATCAATGGACAGCAACAGTTCCCAGGGGCATCCTGATAATACCAGTGACTTTAAATAAAATAAAATAAAACATGGATTCGATACGTGGGAGGGACTACAACATCCATATTATGTAAACATCCATATTTTTTCTCCCTGTATTTGTTATGATTTCATTGAACAGATGGTGAGAGAAAGAGACATGGGAGGTTGAGTGTCAAATAGGCAGTAGGTCAGACTAGAATCCACATCAACATTGATAAATGTGTGCGCTTTAGGCAGAAGCCCTTACTGTCTAACCGGCCCCTATCCAAACATACCAACAGGCCTAAATGTGTTTTTCTGAGCAGGAGGATAGTGAGAGTTTAGTACCTGTGCTTTCCTGAGCAAGAGGACAGTGAGAGCCAGCCCGTCAGGGCAGATATTCTCCAGCTCCAGGGAGATGAGGGCCAGCGCCAGCATGGATCCCCGGGAGAGGGGTTGTAGCAGGGCGCTGTCGGCCAGGCAGTAGTGTAGCTGCTGGGTCAACACGGATAGGTGCTGTGCCGGGTTACACCCCACCAGACCCACCATGAACCGGGACTTGCAAGACAGCACCATGGCATGGAACTGAAGGGGAACAACAGTGTGTAAGAGAGTGGTGCTAGCAACACCAAAGTTATGGATTCACAACCTCTGAACCCCACAGGTATCGCATATACATAATAAACACACTAAAATGTATGCCCTCGAGTTAACTGAGGGACAACAGCAGATTATAGACAGAGAGTGATAGTTACAGTCGGATGGAATTTAGCTGAATAACACAAAACTTTGTTGTTCTATGTTCTGTTATAAAGTGGTAACCTATAGCTCATAAACAGGGCAGTATTCTGGTGGATACAGTCTGAGCCAGATCCTCCACTCTTAACTTCAAGCCTCTAATGGAGGCTCTGGCTAGGACAGGAGTATGAATGTGTTGGTGGAAGAACAGGACTCACGTCACCTATTTGATGTTTTAAAGTGATTACCTACTAGGGTTGGGGCGGAATCCAGATTTTCAAACCTTCATACCGTTCCTGTACCATACCAGGGTATACGGTGTTACCGGCAGTGAACACAAGGGGTGCTAGAATCTTGATTGTCAGATTCAGAGTGTTTAGTCACATGGGGCGGCAGTGGTTAGAGCGTTGGACTAGTAACCGGAAGGTTGCAGGTTCAAACCCACGAGCTGGCAAGGTACAAATCTGTCGTTCTGCCCCTGAACAGGCAGTTCCTAGGCCTCCTATCCACTGTTCCTAGGCCGTCATTGAAAATGAAAGTCACATTTACACGGTTGCAGGTGTGATTGCAATGTACAGTGAAAAGCTTAGGCTTCGAGCTCCACCATGCAGAACTAAGTGAAATAAAATAATGAAAATGGTAATAAAAAATCTAGAGAAATAACACCATAACATGTGGCTTCTTCACCACCGTGAAGAGTTCAAGTAACAGACATCTGTTCAGAGGAGAATGTGTGAATCAGGCCTTCATGGTCAAATTGCTGCAAAGAAACCACTACTAAAGGACACCAATAAGATGAAGAGACTTGCTTGGGCCAAGAAACACAAGCAATGGACATTAGACCGGTGGAAATCTGTCCTTTTGAGATTTTTGGTTCCAACCATTGTGTTCATGGTGAGACACAGAGTAGGTGAACGGATGATCTCCACATGTGTGGTTCCCACCATGAAACATGGGGGTGATGGTGTAGGGGTGCTTTGCTGGTGACACTGTCAATGATTTATTTAGAATTCAAGGCACACTTAACCAGCATGGCTACCAAAGCATTCTGCAGTGATACGCCATCCCCTATGGTTTGCGCTTAGTGGGACTCTCCAGGCTGTGTAAGGGCTATTTGACCAAGAACGAGTGATGAATTGCTGCATCAGATGACCTGGCCTCCACAATCGCTCAACCTCAACCCAATTGAGATGGTTTGGGATGAGTTGGACCGCAGAGTGTAGGAAAAGCAGCCAACAAGTGCTCAGCATATTCCTACTCCTTCAAGAGCGTTGGAAAAGCATTCCAGGTGAAGCTGGTTGAGAGAATGCCAAGAGTGTGCAAAGCTGTCATCAAGGCAAAGGGTGGTGTCGTGACGTTAGCCTGTGGGTAAGGTTTATGAACCCCCCCCCCCCCCCCCCCCCCCATAAATACCTTTCTCCCTTCCCTCTCTGTTGAATATACAGAAGGACTCTTGAATAGCCTTTGTTAAACAGAGAGTCTGGGAACATCAAATAAGCGGAGGGAAAGGAACCATATTTCGGGAATAGAACCAGTTGAAAATATGCGTTGGTACTTAATGAATATGATGTCAGTTCGGTTGTCGTCTGAGACATTATGACAGGACGACCTAAACTGTATCTGAGAAAGTCTACACATTATAGTTATCAGATTCACATGGGATTGTTGTGCAATTCAAATGTGTAAATATACAATTAAATCGGTGAAAGATTAAATGTAATTTTAGATTCCAAATGAGAGATTTGGGTTTTCATAAGGTTAGGGCTCGATCAGTGGCTCGCCCCTGTGAAGAGACATGGGCTATAAACTATGAAACACACCCTTCTCCCGCCACTATATAAGCCCTTGACAAAAATGTAACCTCCTGTTCCGAGAATGATAGGACAACGGTCCATACGTTGAAAAGGACTAACATGTCAACTACAGAACTAAACCACCTCAGCGTGAGCTTCGGTTGTGAATGGTATAAAAACGTTGAACTCTTACTCACTAAAGAAATGAGACATCCTAGCCGTTGAGTTAGCAACAGCAGCTGTAAACGTGGGCAAGGAAAGGACGGACAGAGTATCCCGTCTACCACACAACAACGACACTTCAATGTTTCCCATTCACCACCAGAGACGCTCTTCAAAGGACAAAGAACTCTGTTGGGCAACACGGCCATCCATCTACCACCAACCTATTGAAGCGCAGCTCAGAGTAAATATTTATTGCATTTTCCTTTTCCAAATGGGCGGTAATTTAGAATGCATAAGATTCTGTATTTACGATAGAGTAGTTGCCTACGGCCCGATAGAGACATTGCTTCTCCCTTTGTTCTTCAGTCTTCCCGCTCTTTCACTCAAACCGAACCCCCGTTCTTTGTGTAACAAGCTGTCATATCTGTTCCATCCGCTAGGGACGTTTTCCTTTATGACGTAATTTGTAATCAAGGTATGACTCATTCTGTGTATATGTAATTCTGTGTGATTAGTTAGGTATTTAGTAAATAAATAATTAAACACAATTTTGTATTGCTGATTCAACTTGTTAGCCAGGGTTCGTGAAAATAACCAAGAATTTACAACTTTCAGATGAGACTGAAATAAAGTGACGATTAATATTCACTGCTATTGAGGTAAAATATTACTAGGTCTTTAAGAGTTTATTCGGAAGAGAACTGCTCTATAAATATGATTTCATGGTGCCCTGACTTTATAGTTAATTACATTTACATGATTAGCTCAATCAGGTAATATTAATTACAGAGAAAGGATTTTAGAGAAGAGCATGTCAATATCACTTAATGCAGCATAGCCAAAGACACAAGTGGCTACTGAAGAATCTCAGATATAAAATATATTTTGATGTTTAACACTTCTTTTTTTGGTTACTACATGATTCCATGTGTTATTTCATAGTTTTAAATCTCTTCACTATTATTCTACAATGTAGAAAATAGTAAAAAAATAAAGAAAAACCCTTGAATGAGTAGGTGTGTCCAAACTTTTGACTGGTACTGTGTGTAATATATATACAATAAATAAATAAATAAATAAAACCAGCACTTGACCCCCGCCTTCTAGTTCTAACTCTACTAATAGCTACTTTGAGGAAAAATGTACTTCCTATGCCTGTGATGTGGTGGTCTCACCCAGCTATCTTAAGATGAATGCACTAACTGTAAGTCTCTCTGGATAAGAACATCTGCTAAATGACTAAAATGTCAAAAGGCTGAGCTGTAGTCAAACGGAATCCTCACATATGCATTCCTTTTGTCCAGGTGATTAAAGACAGTGTGCAGTGCAATAGCCTTGTCCATGGATCTGTCGGGGCGGTGGGCGAGTTGGGAGAGGGTTGAGTGTGTCGTGGAGGGAGGTGGTGGTGATGGTCTTTGACTAGCCTCTCGAAGCACTTCATGATGACAGAAGAGTGTACTGGTTGGTAGTCATTCAGTTCAGTTACTTTCTCGGATGATAACTGACATCTTGAAGCAGGTGGGTAAATCAGCCTGAGCTATAGAGAGGTTGCTGTAACTAGGAAGCATGTTCTTGCAAGCTAGCCACAAACCAAATGTATAGCTGGAGCCCCAGGCTGGATGTCATTCATTTGCCATATCTTAAAATAGTTCACTTATAGTTACAAGCAGTGGTGTAGCACACACCTCCAAACTTTAGAGGGGTCCGGTAAATAAAAATCATACCTTCGGTATTTCAAAATAAACCTATTATATTTTACTGAAAAAAAAAACAGGGCATTATTCTGGTGGATCCAGTCCTGGGCAGGACTGAGCCAGATCCTCCACTGCAGGCTAGTTAGTGGTTCTAGCGGTAGTTCCGGCTAGGACAGAAGTATGAATGTGGTGACAGAATACAATACACGCACAATGTGTAGAAACTCCAGCGGTGTGGCAGCGTGCAGGTCCCAGTTGAGTTTATCCAGAATGATCCTCTCCATTCTCAGTATCTCTGATGGGGAGCAGCCACACCTGCTGCTGCTGGCCAAGTCACGCAACAACGGCACACGCTGCGCACACACAGACAGAGAGCGAGACGGAGAGAGAGAGAGAGAGAGAGAGATAGGGGAAAAAAAGAGAGAGACAGAGGACTTCTGGTTAGTTGGGTTCAACCCACTTTCTGTCAACTTGGTGTGTAGTTCCCTAGGACTTCATCTAGCATTACAACTATTGGAGCTAACCTTCACAGTGAGCAACATTTCAGCATTTGGAAAATAAACTTTTGTTGGCACGTTCATAAAATAGTTTGTTTTTAATGCAGCTACAAATCATATTGCCAAATGTTTGGATAACAAAGCTGAGTAGAAAGAAACAAATAATGTGAATAGTGACTAAGGAAGGACTGGTGGTGTGAGGCTAGGATGTAATCACCTCGTCTTCCTCGCTGGTTTTGGCAGCCAGGAAGTAACAGGCAATGGCGATGCAGCGGAGGTACTTTGGACGGGCCTGAGGAGAGGAGAGAGAGACAGGGTCAGGAGGACTAAGTGATGTCACTAGTACCAAGTGTCTAAACTCAGCACCCCGGGTTCTAACTCTGCAAGGGAGGCAGCCCAGGTTAAAGACATTCTCCAGGACTACTACTCTGTAAGGAAGGCAGCCCAGGTTAAAGACATTCTCCAGGACTACTACTCTGTAAGGAAGGCAGCCCAGGTTAAAGACATTCTCCAGGACTACTACTCTGTAAGGAAGGCAGCCCAGGTTAAAGACATTCTCCAGGACTACTACTCTGTAAGGAAGGCAGCCCAGGTTAAAGACATTCTCCAGGACTACTACTCTGTAAGGAAGGCAGCCCAGGTTAAAGACATTCTCCAGGACTACTATTCTGTAAGGAAGGCAGCCCAGGTTAAAGACATTCTCTGGTACTTTTGTATACCTTTTAGCCAAAAGTGGTCCTCGAAAATTGCCTACTAGTCTTTGACTCACTCAAATGGCGAGGGGCTGAACCCCATTGGCTGAAACTTGAATTACTAGGGGGCTGGCCCAAGTAAGGGAAAATATACGAAACAAAATGGGCCGCGAACGTCAACAGCATAATGCGAATCAAATTAGAAAGAAATTATATTTTTCTCGCGTCTATTCAGAGCAACGCTGCTAAAATGAGCAAATAAATGGTGTGGGTCATTTGTAGAAAAGGAATTTGAGAAATTGTTATGATCTTCCCTATGTAGACTAGCTAAAGATCTAGTTTAAAATCTTTTGGGCTGTAAGACAAGGTTTCAGTTAAATAGGCTATATATTTTAAAACAATTGCAGCCTACCCGTGTTGATTTCAATCGCATATAGCCTAGGCAGGCTGGAAAAGGACTCTAATTTCAAGAGAGAATAGTGTTATGCAGAAAGAACGAGACGAGCTAAATTCTTTATTAACTGCTCAGGTGCTTCTACAACCCTAACATAACTAGTGCAGGCAGGTATGGTGGCTCCGGTGGGACATAAGAGTAAAAAGGAACATGAAACAATAATTCACAATGCCTACGAAAAGATGGCACCAAAAAACATGGTTGACGTTTTACACTCTTCCCAACCAATTGTGCAATTTTGTTATTTTATTTGCGCTTTGTGTAACTTATTTTTTAACTTCGTGTGTACATAATGTTGCTGCTACCGTCTCTTATGTTCGAAAATAACTTCTGGACATCAGAAACGCGATTACTCACCACGGACTGGAAAAAACGTTTTCCTTTAACGAGTCCGACGAGAAGGATATCCTGCTTTCACTTGAACAGGCCCAGATCCACGCCTTTTTGCGTGAAGAAAAGACACCGGAAAAGGAGAAACAGATCCTTCTGAGAATCCGTAGACGAGCGAGTAAACTCCCAATGCCTTCTATTCCACTTGCTAACATGCAATCGTTAGAAAATAAAATTGATGACATACTATTAACATTATCCTACCAACGGGACATTAAGAACTAACATATGCTTCACCGAGACGTGGCTGAATGAAGAAACGGACAATGTAGAGCTGGCGGGATTTTCCATGCAACGAGGAGTGGGGGTGTGTGTCTTTTTGTCAATAACAGCTGGTGCGCAATGTCTAACATTAAATAAGTCTTGAGGTATTGCTTGCCTGAGGTAGAGTACCTTATGATAAGCTGGAGACCACACTATCTACCAAGAGAGTTGACATCTATATTATTCGTAGCCGTCTATTTACCACCACAGAAAAAAGCTGGCACTAAGACGGCGCTCAACCAACTCTATAAGGCCGTAAGCAAAGAGGAAAATGCTCACCCAGAAGCGGCGCTCCTAGTGGCCGGGGACATTAATGCAGGCAAACTTAAATCAGTTTTACAAAATTCTTACCAACATGTCACATGTGCAACCCGGGGGGGGGAAATCCTAGACCACCTTTACTCCACACACAGAGATGCATCAAAAGCTCTCCCCCAACCTCCATTTGGCAAATCTGACCACAATTCTATTAATTCAATTCTGATTCCTAATTACAAGCAAAAAACTAAAGCAGGAAGTACCAGTGACTCGCTCAATACGGAAAAGGTCAGATGACGCAGATACTACACTACAGGACTGTTTAGCTAGCACAGACTGGAATATGTTCCGGGATTCATCCATAGGCATTGAGAAATACACCACCTCAGTCATCGGCTTCATCAATAAGTGCATTGATGACGTCGTCCCCACAGTGACTGTACGTACATATCCCAACCAGAAGCCATGGATTACAGGCAACATGCGCATCGAGCTAAAGGCTAGAGCTGCCGTTTTCAAGGAGCGGGAGACTAATCCGGGCGCTTATAAGAAATCCCGCTATGCCCTCAGACGAACCATCAAACAAGCAAAGCGTCAATACAGGATTAAGATTGAATCCTACTACACCAGCTCTGATGCTCGTCGGATGTGGCAGGGCTTGAAAACTATTACGGACTACAAAGGGAAACCCAGACCCGAGCGGCCCAGTGACGCAAGCCTACCAGACGAGCTAAATGCCTTTTATGTTTGCTTCGAGGCAAGCAACACTGAAGCACGCTTGAGAGCACCAGCTGTTCTGGATGACTGTCTGATAACGCTCTCGATAGCCGATGTGAACAAAACCTTTAAACATGTCAACATTCACAAAGGCGCTGGGCCAGACGGATTGCCAGGACGTGTAGTCAAAGCATGCGCTGACCAACTGTCAACTATCTTCACTTACATTTTCAAGCTCTCCCTGACCGAGTCTGTAATACCTACATGTTTCAAGCAGACCACCATAGTCCATGTGCCCAAGGAAGTGAAGGTAACCTGCCTAAATGATTACCGCCCTGTGGCACTCACATCGGTAGCCATGAAGTGCTTTGAAAGGCAGGTCATGACTCACAACAACAGCATCCTCCCGGACACCCTAGACCCACTCCAATTCGCATACTGCCCCAACAGATCCACAGAAGAGGCAATCTCAATCGCACTCCACACTGCCCTTTCTCACCTGGACAAAAGGAACACCTATGTGAGAATGCTGTTTATTGACTACAGCTCAGCATTCAACACCATAGTGCCCACGAAGCTCATCACTAAGTTAAGGACTCTGGGACTAAACACCTCTCTCTGCAACTGGATCCTGGACTTCATGACGGGCCGGGCCGTCCCCAGGTGGTAAGAGTAGGCAACAACACGTCTGCTACTCTGATCCTTAACACTGGGGCCCCTCGGGGGTGTGTACTTAGTCCCCTCCTGTATTTCCTGTTTACCCACCACTGCGTGGCCAAGCAAGACTCCAACACCATCATTAAGTTAGCTGACGACACAACAGTGGTAGGCCTGATCCCCGACAACGATGGGACGGTCTATAGGGAGGTCAGAGAACTGGCAGTGTGGTGCCAGGACAAACAACCTCTCCCTCAATGTGATCAAGAAAAAGGAGCTGATCGTGGACTACAGGAAAAGGCGGGCCGAACATGCCCCCATTAACATCGACAGGGCTGAAGTGGAACGTATTCGAGAGTTTCAAGTTCCATGGTGTCCACATCACCAACGAACTATCATGGTCCAAACATACCAAGAAAGTCGTGAAGAGGGCACAAGAAGCATTTTCCCCCTCAGGAGACTGAAAAGATTTGGCGTGGGTTCTCAGATCTTCAAAAGGTTCTACAGCTGCACCATCGAGAGCATCCCGACCGATTGCATGACCGCCTGGTATGGCAACTGCTCGGCATCTGACTAAGGCGCTACAGAGGGTAGTGTGAACGGCCCGGTACATCACTGGGGCCAAGCTTCCTGCCATCCAGGACCAAAATAATAGGCGGTGTCAGAGGAAAGCCCATAAAATTGTCAGAGACTCCAGTCACCCAAGTTATAGACTGTTTTCTCTACTACCGCACGGCAAGCGGTACCGGAGCACCGAGTCTAGGACCTAAAAGGCTCCTCAACAGCTTCTACCCCCAAGCCATTAGACTGCTGAACAGTTCATAAAAGAATCGCCACAGGACAATTTACATTGACCCCCCCCCCCCCCCCCTCTTGTACACTGCTGCTACTCGCTGTTTGTTTGTTACCTATGCATAGTCACTTCGCCCCCAACTACATGTACTGATTACCTCAACTAGCCTGTCCCCCTCTACACTGACCCAGTACCAGTGCCCCCTGTATATAGCCACGTTATTGTGATTCTTATTGTGTTACTTTTTATTTTAGCCTACTTGGTAAATATTTTCTTCTTCTTGAACTGTACTGTTGGTTAAAGGGCTTGTCAGTCAGCATTTCACAGGTAAGTCTACACTTGTGGTATTCAATTCGCATGTGGCACATAAAGTTTGATTTGATTTACGAAGAGAACATAACAAATACAACTGTTTATATGGATTCTACTGACAATTAAATGTGGCATATGCTACACATTAATTGACGCCCTCTACTCTCGCTTGCACATTTTTACGCCTTTGGCGGCGTCTCAGCTATACCGTTCATCTCTCATTCCAGGATTTGGGGAATTACCGCCTTAGTACAAAAGGGCCGCCAAAACCACACAAAAACCCAGTGGCATCATTTACCAGAATGCTAACAAAATTAGCACAAGTAATAGCTACTTTTCATGCGGGATACTAGCAAAATATGCTAATGAGCACAAACAAAAATAAACTAATTGCAAAGACAGGTAAATCCAGCTCATAAAGGGGTATATATATATATATATATATATATGAGCTACTGAATGTCATTTCCGACTGCAAGCCAGGCCTAATAGCCCAACATCAGACCTCACTAATGCTCTTGTGGCTGTCACTAATGCTCTTGTGGCTGAATGGAAGCAAGTCCCCGCAGCAATGTTCCAACATCTAGTGGAAAGCCTTCCCAGAAGACTGGAGGCTGTTATAACAGCTGTGCTTCAGTTGCACTTCTACACTCAGATAAGACTTCAGGAACGGGCATTCTATCAGCAGACAGCACTCTGACTGATGTCTAGCTACTGTTCTCCATCATTCTATCAGCAGACAGCACTCTGACTGATGTCTAGCTACTTTTCTCGGTGTAGCCCGCCTAATTTTCTCTGGTAAAGATTTAGTTTAAGCAAAACATTAGAAAGCCAGCTACATTTCCTACGATAAACATAAGAATGCAGCCAGCTACATTTCCTACGATAAACATAAGAATGCAGCCAGCTACATTTCCTACGATAAACATAAGAATGCAGCCAGCTACATTTCCTATGATAAACATAAGAATGCAGCCAGCTACATTTCCTATGATAAACATTAGAATGCAGCCAGCTACATTTCCTACGATAAACATTAGAATGCAGCCAGCTACATTTCCTACGATAAACATTAGAATGCAGCCAGCTACATTTCCTACGATAAACATTAGAATGCAGCCAGCTACATTTCCTACGATAAACATTAGAATGCAGCCAGCTACATTTCCTACGATAAACATTAGAATGCAGCCAGCTACATTTCCTACGATAAACATTAGAATGCAGCCAGCTACATTTCCTACGATAAACATTAGAATGCAGCCAGCTACATTTCCTTTGATAAACATTAGAAATATGATGAACATGCATTCTTTTTCGCAAAAAATACCTTGCTTTTTCATTGTAATCTCATTTACTTGTGCGGCTGCCAGCCAAATTGCATTGCAGTTCTCTTGTCATGTGATGAAAACAAAGATATGTTCTGTTGAATGTTAATGTATTTTATGTGATGCTGTTGGAAGTGGTGTTGGAGAGCCAGTAGGAGGCACTCTTTCCTTTGGTCAAAAAAAATATCCCAATGCCCCAGGGCAGTGCCCTGTGTAGGGTGCCATCTTTCGGATGGGACGTTAAACGGGTGTCCTGACTCTCTGAGGTCATTAAAGATCCCATGGCACTTATCGTAAGAGTAGGGGTGTTAACTCCGGTGTCCTGGCTAAATTCCCAATCTGGCCCTCAAACCATTATGGTCACCTAATAATCCCCAGTTTACAATTGGCTCATTCATCCCCCTCCTCTCCCCTGTAACTATTCCCCAGGTCGTTGCTGTAAATGAGAACGTGTTCTCAGTCAACTTACCTGGTAAAATAACAGAGAAATAAACATTTAAAATGTGAAGGGAAACTATAGTTGCACGTCCCCTGATCACTCTATAGGAGAATTTAAAAAAAACACATGTATTTACAACATAAAACACGACCCCTGTCAATACACAGCTGGACTCACCAACTCAAGTGACTGGCTCAACTGTCCTGGGGAACTACGGTAAAGCTTCATAATGTAAAATAACGTGACAGGTGAAATTATGAAATTTGCCATCTGTTTTACCTTCTAACATATTGCACAAGTTGACTGCAGGTATTAACTTAAAAAGTATCTACAAATATTCAAATGTATTGGAAAAAACTTCAAATAAATAGTTTCAACGGTATTGCCATTGTGAAAAACCATCCTGTGGCTATTTCCAAATACCCTGGTATACCGTATACCACCCTAGCCTAGCTCTTTATAAGGGAGCCAGGCTAATACTAGGGGAAGTAAGATTAATCTGATAGATAGATACAGGAAGAGACAGGAGAGCTGCTTTTATCAACAGGTCTAAATAAATCACACACTGACACTTCCTGAGTGAACTCTAGAGTGTATGTTACTTCCTGCAACATCAGGTTTGATAAGTTTAGATGAATTTACATTATTATTTTTATGTTTTAAATCGAGCTAACCTCATAAAACCGTCAAATCTTGTCCAAGAGTAGTCACAGTGAAGAAATATACCCTAGCCTACACAGCTGGTAAGGTTAAAGATGCTGTTGACATTCTATGTAGATCTATAGCTGATAAGACTAAACATTGTGTTGCCATCTTACCTTTATAGCACCTAAAAACCTGTCTAAAATACTGATGGTTAGGGAGAGGGTCTCTGGATAGAGCTTGGTGTCACTGTGCAGGTCAATGAGCCAGCACACAGCCTCATCACGCTGGGCAGGGGAGATGTCTGTATCCTAGGGATAATCACAGGGGTCAGTTAAAATGACAGCACACGTCACAGGTCAGTTACAGAGGAGACATAGCATGAGCGTCAGTAAACTGTGATGGACCCTTTCACATTCAGGGAAAATAAACAAAAAAAATCCAATTAGGTTACAATATAAAAAGTATCAAAACCACTCACTTAAAAAAAAATCAATAACAAAAGTCTCAACCAAAACAACAAAAATCAAATCATAGACTTGATTAAAGTACAGAAAAAATATTTCTTGAAAGAGAGCCTGAATGTCAATTATAAATAAACAAAATACAGTCAACATTTCAACTAAAAGGTCAAGCTGTCCCTTGAAGATAAAGAATGACTTGAGGCAAACAGATCAACCAAACCAGTGAATAAATAAAAGAGAAGACCTTTCTGAACTCGTCTGCATACCTGTAACCTGACACTGGTCTAACCAGCACCCACTGGAAGCTTTGAGCTTCAGACATAGGCTAAGTACCAAATGACACACTATTCCCTATTTAGTGCACGACTTTTGACCAGAGCCCAAGTGCACTAGTGAATAGGATACCATTTGGGATGCATTCAAACGTTGCTTTACAGTGACCTGAACTCTAGTCTTGCCCTAAAGACACTTCTCACCATCATGCTGCCTTGTTAAAGTGCCTCTTGACTCATAGTGAAATTACTCAGTGAGCAAAACAACCAATGCACTAGGACACAAGTTATTGTCTCGACTGACTGGTTTACCCCTTCTACTGCACTCGATTTTGGGACAGGTTACGTCTGTTACTGCACTCTGTTTTGGGACAAGGTGTATCTGTTACTGCACTCTGTTTTGGGACAGGGGGAAAAACATTTTACTGCACTTTGTTTTGGGACAGGTTGTATGTTTTACTGCAATCCGTTTTGGGACATGTGTCTGTTACTGTGTACTCCTGTTATGTTTTAATTTCCACAGATCATTTGTAGAGATAAGATGGTGAAGGTCAGAGCCTTATACATTACAGTTGGATAAGGCTCAATATCAGGCTCTGGTGACACTGGCAGTAATAGCTTATCTTAGCAACATGTTGATGACCACACTGTGTACATGTGTACTTTTAGGCAAATCAGATAGAAGTGTGCTGCAGTGAGTCAGCAGGAAAGAGCCTCAGATTAACAGTCAGGCAGGCATCCTTTTCAAAATCCTGTTAACTTGCTAACACTTTCAGCAGGTTTCTGTTGCTAGCCAATGATCAGGGCAGGACTGTTCATTGGACTAATGAGTAGGATGGAAGTGAAAGCATGAACCTCTTAGCCACAGCAGGTGCTTCATTTTTTAAAATGTAACCTTTATTTAACTAGGCAAGTCAGTTAAGAATAAATTAATATTTACAATGACGGCCTACCCCGGCCAAAACCTAACCCGGACGACGCTGGGCCAATTGTGCGCCGCCCCATAGGACTACCAATCACGGCCCATTGTGATACAGCCTGAAAATAACAGTGACCTTAGGTGATACACATATCTGTACCAAGGAAATAACCTAAGATAGATAGATACCACTTCAAAACAAAGTTTAACATGACTTGCTGCATTCTCTTTCATATGGACAACAGCACATTGTTTTTGTGTTGTGGGATTCACCTGAACGCCGATATACGTCTTTTTAGGCACGTACGCCTTCCACATCTTGGCTTCCCTAGAGGCGGCCTTTTCCAGAAGAAAAGACAGCCTCTGGCTTTCCAAGGGTTCGGCAAACTTCCTCATTGCGACCCCTGGATACGCCTCCCTCCCCACTGTATACAGCTACCTGTAAGTGCCAGAGAAAACACATAGAAGATGACTTGTATTTTACAACATGTTTATAAAATTGTAGTTTACACCCAAGTTAATTATGGTGATACCAAACAATCACTTCCTTATGAATACTACTGTAACCTGGTTTTACGGACACTGGTCCCCACCAAATACGCTCATTAATTTTTCCAACTAGCGTTACTCCTGTCTGTAGTAACAGCGATGAGGTATTCTCTCATATCGAGACGATTCCGGCTAATATTACCGTTACCGAGTTATGGTTAGCCAGTTAGTTGACCGAACAGCTAGCTAGCAACCGAACTAGCGAGAACAGAAACAAACACCAACCGATGGTAAACGTTAACTAATAATAAACCCTTTCATTAATAGACAACGCATATTATCCAAAATAACTGAATCTATTTATAAAACGATATGACTATAAAGCTCTACTTCATGCTAGCTAGCATTAGCTTACCTCCCCTGCAAAGCTGTGGGAATCACAGTTTGACTTGGAAATCATCCGGTCCATTAAACTGAGGTAAAAACAAAAAAAGAGAGGTAAATGGAGTCTTAAATTACTCCATCTTCGATTTGATGTTGTGTTTTATTTTTGGGATAAATGAGGGGGTCTTCCAAATTAAATGTATATGAAAATGGTACGGAATAGACAGATATGTCTACTTCCGAGTAGGAGACTCTTGGGAGATAAATCGATCCGCGTACGTGCGTCACGTAGCTGGTCCCGAAAATTTATATTGTACCAATATTTGGGATAAATGTTAGTTATTATGGTAAATAAAAAATTACAAATGGTTGTTTTCGGTTTTATCACGATGGATTTGAGCTATGACATTACATTTGTTTTCAATTGTATTCGATGTTTGGTGGGCCTATTTTCTATTGCGAATGAATCCTACTACAATATTATGTTATGTAAATACGTTTCAGACGTTTTCTTTACCATTTGCTAACCACGTCTGAATATGAAACAGATTTGTATAAATAAACCACTATTTGTGATAATACTGTGCATAGGGGACATCAATTCAAATAAAACAGAGAGACCACATACTTACACCTTGTTCTTGACAGTAATCATAAAGCTGGAAAATGATTTACTGCCAATGCTTCACCCCTAAATGCATGTATACATCTTTTCTTTGAATTGTTGATTTTGCTTTATAAAACCAACTCGGTGCTTGGGGTTTTGTGTGATGTGCAGGAACAGTAATACCGCATCAGTAATACCGACTATAACAGTATTATCATAAATTCCCCTAGTCATCCCTGAATCAATGTATTTAACAGTTATTTTACTAGGCTAGTCAGTTAAGAACAAATTCCCAAATATTCTGCAGACAGACCAGCAAAAAATAAGGGAAAAATGTCGTTTAATATGTTTAAATGCCCTACATACAATCCCGAGCTAATTATTTCTAACCAATCGTGAGTAAAAGGGTTTGTCCAGGCATCCAATAGAAATAAAACAATTTGGGCGGACTATTTGAACGGAAAAAAAGGAGAAAGATGATTGGTTCGTGGAAGTGTCAATATCGAGCTGGTGTAGAAAAACAACCCTCCGTACTAAATCCATTGTAATTCATAAGTAATGTTTTACTACGTTACTTATTACAACATAAAATCTGTCTAGCACTATCAACTCTTTAATAAGTACTAAATAGTAGTAAACTACAAAAGGAGGCAGACTTTCCTCGACAAGTCAAAACAAGGTGGATAGCTACGGACGTGATTGGCTAACGCGACATTGACGTCCGTTTCTGGGTGTGGAAATTCTCAACATCAACAAAAAGAGAAAAGAAATGAGAAACTAGAGATTACAAGGAACAAACAATAGTTTGGGACGTGAGAATATATCGATGTAACTAACATAACAGGTAAATATTGAAATTCATAAAGTGTACACGAGATGCAAGAAAACTGAATAGATGTGAGGTAATGTGAAATGTTCTAATGCCATTGTACGACTATTTTATCTAGTTAAATTAATTCCTTCCTGAAGCCAGGATTAAATGTTTTTTAAATCATGATTATGGTTTTAAAACGGCACTATAAATCTATTGGTTTTGCCTTTTAATGGTTGTCGATGAAATTTGGCATCTTCAATTGATTTTCTCACAGCGAAAAATCTAGATAACCCAGTTCGCTGCCTTGGCTTTGTTATTTATCGTCTCTGTTAGCTAACGTTATACCCTGGCTGGTTTAGTTTGCGCTACTTCCTCATAGAGCAGTCGAGATTTTACACAAAAACATGTTTTTTTTTTACATCACCGACTAGTAGCTGCAAACCGCTTTTATTAGACAACATTTTTATGTCGATTGAACACCAAGATCTATGAAAATCGAAGGGAATTGCCAGGGAATGAACTCTGACCTAGGCGAGAACAAGAATAACCCCCCCCCCCCCACCCCGTCGACGATTTGAAGCATTATTTGCCATCTAATAGATTCAAGCGAACGCCTTTTTGCTGTGTTATCCGTTTTTCTAGTGTCTCACAACATAAAACATTTGGCATAACTAAAACGGTTTTTCACTCTAAGTGGGATTTGTGCTGATATATGTAAGCGTTATTAACCTAAGACATCTGACACCGTATCCCAGTTGAGGGGGGAGGGGGGGGGGCAGACCTTGAACCTATCGCCTGGGTGAATGAATGTAACGTTAACGGACAACCATTAATATCAGACTCTTGTTGTTTTACAGTGGAAGGATTTCAGATTTCTGTAACAATACAGTCTAAAAGATGGAAGCCGTTAAACTTATGAGGGAACTGAAAACCAATTTTGAACAGGAGATGAATTATCTTCCGAAAGAAACGGGACTCCACTTGATCGAATCAACCAGAGAGGTAGATATTCACTGCAGTACAGTAAATATGCTGTACGATCAATATTATTATTATTTTTATAAATAAATTGTTAAATATAAATCCTGTAACAATAAAATTATGGTTAAACAAATTTATATTTTTAAACTATCACCTATTACATATTAATACACATTTAATACCTAAAATGTTTTATGAATGACAGAATGCCAGCCAAGGAATCTCAGCTAAATGTAGGGACGTCAAAGTGGAAGACCTCTGGAGCCTAACCAGTTTCTTTGGGTACAGCACCCAGACATTCGTTCTGGCAGTCAACCTGCTAGATCGATTTTTGGCCATGATGAAGGTGAGATGAAAAACCAAATACAAGCAGACTGCAGAAAGAATTTCACCCCCTTTAAAATGTAACATTTTCTTCTCCTTTCTTGACAAAAACAACCATGACACAATGTAAAAAATGAGCATGGACATTTAAAAGTTAAATGAAAAGGGAGGTGGCTTGACTAATTATTGCATATGTCCATTAATTACAAGCCTTTGTGTGCATGTGTGTGACTCCTCTTCAGGTCCAACCCAAACATCTAGCCTGCATTAGCATCAGCTGCCTCCACATCGCAGCCAAAGCAGTCGAAGAGGATTGTAACTTGTCTTCCACCAATGAACTTATTCGTATCAGCCAGTGCAAGTTTACGGTCTCGGACCTCACTCGCATGGAGAAGATCATTTCAGAGAAACTCAACTTCCAACTCGAAGCCATCACAGCCTTAACCTTTTTGCACCTATACCATAGAATCACACGCTCACACACCTCAGACAGGTAAGGCACCCATTATGACGGATAAAACAAATAGCCTAATTCTGAAGATAGCAATGGTGACATAATGAAGTAGACATGAACTTTAAGCAGCTGTTGAGATATCTGGCTTATCATTAGGGCTAGCAGAATTACCATATCTGACCAATCACGGTCATCCAAAATTCCATAACGTCACAGCCCGACTTATCATCATGGTGCTGTCAAGACAACTGGGATCTCGTGGTGGTGGTGGTGGGGCAATCGCAGTGCTTGAGGTGTCACTACAGCCCCCGGGTTTGATTCCAGGCTGTCACAGCTGGCAGTGACACCCATGAGGCGGTGCACAATTGGCCCAGTGTCGTCTGGGTTTGAATTATTTCTTTATTTAACTAGGCAAGTCAGTTAAGAAAACATTTTTATTTACAATTACGGCCTAGGAACAGTGGGTTTGTCAGCTCAGGGATCCGATCTAGCAACCTTTTGTTTACTGGCCCAACACTCAAACCACTAGGCTACCTGCCAGCCCAGGGGAGGGTTTGGCTGGCCGGGATTTCCTTGTCCCATTGCGCTCTAGATACACGTTGCGGGCTGGGCGTCTCTAAGCTGACTTCGGTTGCCAGTTGGACAGTGTTTCCTCTGACACATTGGTGCGGCTGGCTTCCGGGTTAAGCGAGCAGTGTGTCAAGAAGCAGTGCGGCTTGGCTGGCTCATGTTTCGGAGCATGCGTGGCTCTCGACCAGACGTGCTCAAATGGGATTGAGATCCAGGCTCGTCGCTGGCCATGGCAGAAAACTGACATTACTGTCTTCCAGGAAATCACACACAGAATCAGCAGTATGGCTGGTGGCATTGTCATGCTGGAGGGTCATGTCAGAATGAGCCTGCAGGAAGGGTACCACATGAGGGAGGAGGATGTCTTCCCTGTAACGCACAGCGTTGAGATTGCCTGAAATGACAAGCTCCGGCCGATGATGCTATGACACACCGCCCCAGACCATGACGGACCCTCCACCTCAATCCCGCTCCAGAGCACAGGCCTCAGTGTAACGCTCACTCCGACGATAAACGCGAATCCGACCATCACCCCTGGTGAGACAAAACCGCGGCACGTCAGTGAAGGGCACTTTTTGCCAGTCCGGTCTGGTCCAGCGACGGTGGGTTTGTGCCCAAATGCGACGTTGTTGCCGGTGATGTCTGGTGAGGACCTGCCTTACAACAGGCCTACAAGCACCCAGTCCAGGCTCTCTCAGCCTATTGCGGACAGTCTGCGCACTGATGGAGGGATTGTGCATTCCTGGTGTAACTCGGGCAGTTGTCATCCTGTACCTGTACCGATCCTGTCCAGGTGTTGTTACACGTGGTCTGCCACTGCGAGGACGATCATCTGTCCGTCCTGTCTCCCTGTAGCGCTGTCTTAGGCGTCTCACATCTTGGCCACATCTGCAGTCCTCATGCTTCCTTGCAACATGCTTAAGGCACATTCACGCAGATGAGCAGGGACCCTGAGCATCTTTCTTTTGGTGTTTTTCAGAGTCAGTAGAAAGGCCTCTTTAGTGTCCTACGTTTTCATAACTGTAACCTTAACAGCTTACAGACTGTAGGCAATTAAGTGTCTTAACGACCGTTCCACAGGTGCATGTTCATTAATTGTTCATGGGAAACCGCGTTTAAACCCTTTACAATGAAGATCTGAGAAGTTACTTGGAATTTCTATGTCTTTCAAAGATAATTCAGGGTCCTGAAAAGGGGACGTTTCTTTTTTTTTGCTGAGTTTATACACAAATAAAAATACCAAATCGGAGCTCGTTTCCCCCCCCATTTGTTTCCATAGTGACATTATTCCTTACTGTGAAAGGACAGCACTGGTTTTATCTATTGGAACAGCATTACTGAACACTCAGATAACATGTTCGCCACCATCAGTTATGTAACAAAGTAGCCTAATAACCTTGTTTTCCCATCGAACTGATTCAAATGAAATTTTGTCTCTCATAAAGGAAGGAAGCCCTGAACCTCGACACACTAGAGGCCCACCTCAAAGCCTGCCTCTGCCGCATCACATTCTCCAAAGCTAAAGTAAGGCGCGACCCCAGAGCATTAGCAGTCCCCAGCGTCTATAGGCCTAGTTTACATATTCCAGTAGACCTCTAGGCAGCAGTTTGTGATGTATGGTTTTTTCTTCTTTGTTCTCTTCCAGCCGTCCATCTTGGCCCTGTCCCTCCTCACTCAAGAGATTGAAGCCATGCAGTCTGTTGACATGCTAGAAATAGCACATAGTCTTCAGAGACATCTCAAGGTAAACCATTACTGTAGTGTCAAAGGCCTTGAACTTATCACAAAATAATTTTTAAAAGTATTCCTTTGGTTAACAAAATAACACAATCAGTTTCCTGTCATAATTGCACACAAACATATTTTTTTGTTGCCCTGGAACCAGTGTTATATATTGTAAAGCCCTTAAGCCCTTGTCCATAAGGTCTCATATGACAACTGACCCATATGGGAGGACATTTTTTAAAGGGGCCCTTTTACATTCTCAGCCTCAAGTTCTCCACTGCCATCCTTTGACAACACCTGGAATCCATCCCAATGGTGTTTGCTGCCCCTGTCAATTATGTTACCATGGTGTCCAATGTTATGATGACCCGGTCTTCTTTTACAGATCACCGACACGGAGCTGCTACACTGGAGGGGGCTAGTGGCCAAGTGTCTGTCTGACTACTCTTCCCCTGAATGTAGCAGACCCAACAATAAGAAGCTCGTCTGGATCGTGTCGAGAAGGACAGCTCAGAACCTACACACCAGCTACTGCAACGTCCCTGAACTGCCGACCATTCCCGAGGACTGCTGGGACCAAAGGTAAACAGGAATACATGATGAATACTGTACCAGTAGGAAGGAAGAAATACTCCCAACGTGCTCATCAAAAACACATTGGACAGTAGGCATACATTCCTGAAAAGTACATTCTTGGAGAGGACACAGTATTACGAGATTCGTCTATATACACACACTGTATGACAACAGAAAACGCGTTGGAAAATCCCCAGACAACTGAATACTATACCGAACAAAAAAATAAAAACGCTACTATTTCAAAAGTAAATTGCAGCCATGGGTGGCATAGGCCCACCTGCTGGGGGAACCGGGCCCACCTACTGGGGGAACCAGGCCCAGCTAATCAGAATTAGTTTTAACCCACAAAAGGGCTTTATTACACAGAAATACTTTTGGTTCAGTTTAAAAAGGGCACATTTAAATACCTCCCCCGACAATTAAGCCCCACGCCTCCAGTGTATGGCCACTCCTAGTTTCAGTTATTACAGGATACTATAGTAATCCTGTGTGCAACCTGTGACTTGTAAGGGAGGGGGTTTCATCCGCTCTGTGACGTCACGGCCCTGCCTGTTGCGTCAGTTAACCTAGCCCTACAGCCTGTCTAGAGGCCCATCCCTGTCTGCCTGACTACTTCACGTTGCTCACGATTACTCAGACATGACATGTATGCGGGTGAGTGACTTGTCACTTCCTACCTGCCTAGCAACCAGTTGCCATAACTGCTCAACCACATTGTTGCACAACCAGTTCCATCTCCACATTCTGAAGATGACTTGAATTGTTGGGATTAATCCTGTAGTCAAACAATAATAGTAAGGATGAAAATACATTGACTGCAAACAGGATCAACGATGAGAACTAACCTGGCCGTGCTGCTGCACCAGTTTCAACTGTTCTGCCTGTGATTATTATTATTTGACCATGCTGGTCATTTATGAACATTTGAACATCTTGACCATGTTCTGTTATAATCTCCACCCGGCACAGCCAGAAGAGGACTGGCCACCCCACATAGCCTGGTTCCTCTCTAGGTTTCTTCCTAGGTTTTGGCCTTTCTAGGGAGTTTTTCCTAGCCACCGTGCTTCTACACCTGCATTGCTTGCTGTTTGGGGTTTTAGGCTGGGTTTCTGTACAGCACTTTGAGATATCAGCTGATGTACGAAGGGCTATATAAACACATTTGATTTGAACTAATTAAATATTAACGTATTCAATTACCCCCCCCCCCTCCTTTTGTTCTTTCAGCGAGGACTCGTGTGAAGACATGAGTTCTGGGGAGGAGAGCCTGAGCAGTTCCCTGGGTTCTGATGCAGAGGGACCTTACTTTCCTCTTTACTTCCGTTGCCAAAGCAACCACCGAAACAAATACCACCATCCCAACCCCCTGTGAAGGAGCCACAGTGCCTGGGTTCCACAACCACCGTTTTATACTGTAGGGTTATGTTCATTAGTGAAAATGTTTCGTAGCGTTAGACACGTTTAGGAAGTCACGTTTAACATGTGACAGCCCATTTTGATTCCTGATGAATATAACCCCCCCCCCCCCAAAAAAAAACTTTCCTATATAACATTTTGTTAGTTCAAAAGGGCTACCAGTGTGTGGCCTGTTACAAACCAATCAATATACTGTATCTTATTTTAAGCTAAACAAAAAATGCATTTATGGGGGAAACTTAATCCTGATGGGCAGCGGAATCCATCAACTCAAAAGATAAAACGGTTTCAACTCTTTTGTTGTGGTTGTAGATGTAGCTTTAAAAAAAGTGTTGTTGGTGCATGTTTGGATTTATAACATTCCAGCCACAATCAGACAGTCTACATCCCAAATTAGTATCCTATCCAGTGCACTACTTTTGACCAGAGCCGAATGAGCCCTGGGTCAAAAAAAAAAGTGCGCTATAGAGAGTAGCATTTAGGATGCACTATAGAACACAGCCATGGTACAATAAACTTGTCTGGGGAGTTGCATAGTTTTTCTATGTCATGTTGTGTTCACTGCCTGATGGTCCGATTATCCCTCTACAAGGTTCAACGGTCAAAAGACGACATCTGTTTGCATGTTATTATACAGAAAAACAACACGTGCGTGTGTGGTCTTTGTTAACCTCTACATTTGCCAATTCTTTTTTTTTAGGTTGTAGAGGGTAACTTATATTTGGCTGGTATTGTAGCTAGCTCTGTGGAAGAAATGTATGGGATGGAGTTTCTCATAATGTACATTTTGTATAATGTAAAAAGAAAAAGATGTGAATAAGTACCTTTGTAGATATTAACTTATAATTTTTTTTGCCAATGTTGTATGACAAAAAAAAAAAAAAATACTATTTTGGACATCTGAATCTCTGGTCTTTTTGATTTCGACTATCATAATTACTTATTTGAAATGTTTTTGCTTCAGTCAGATTGTACTGGCCTATTTGAACACAACGACTTGCAATATAGCAACCCGGAGGCAATAACTGGACAACATTGAGTGATGCTCTAGGTCTAGAAATGTCTTATAAATCAAAGTCGGTAGCCAATTCACACTTCCTGTACTGTCACATAGCCAAAGTCAGTCGCTCAACCAAACCTGCTTCGGTCAGATAATAGATAAGATGCTGGTCTAGAACAATATTAATGCATATAGATTTTATTTTAACAACCCCCCCCCCCCCAAAAAAAAATCTGTGACTTCAATGCTTTTGGTTTCTAGAATATTCCAGAAATCTCTCAATAGCCGATTCACACTTCACAGTTTTGTCACGTAGCACATGAAATCAACCAACAACCAAAGGTTGAAAAAGATCCCTCGCCATAGTTCCATCCATCATAATCATCTCATTTGAAAAATAACTGTTGGATGTGAGGCTACATCCATCAATAATCAGATCAGAAACCCATACGAGACTTCTTCCGTTTGGGTTGTGAGGAGGTTAGTCCCACTTTCAGGTTCCTCTGTGAAGAAGAGATGGAGGACAGCTGAGAAGAGGTGGCCAAAGGAGTATTATGTCTGCTCTCGTTAAATCCTACTCCCTGTGAGGCATCCATAGGCTCCTGGGATCCAAAGAGAGAATTTAAATAATCCTGATTCTGTGGCTTGGGCTTCTGGGTTGCCACCACCGTTCTCAAAATGTCCGCCGCGCTGGAGTCAGAACCTGCTGTTGTCCAGGGAGACGACTTACCAATGGTGGGCTGTTTTTTGGGTGTAAACAGTGGCTCGGAACTAGTGAACTGTGTATGGGGGACAGTTGGCAGTGAACTACTAAGCTGCTTCAGTGATTTAGTTGGTTTTGAACCAAACTCCCTACGAGGTGTTGTGGGCTGTGAGCTACTGGTCTGTGGTGTTGGTGTGGTAGCCCTCGGTGTACCCGGCTCAGACAGGGTGACCCACTTGGTGTTGTCGCAGCTTGTTGGCACACTGTCTACATCGGAGCTGGCGTACTGACTGGCTGCCGACGACCAACCGGAGAGAGAAGCGCTGTCCAGATCTGATTGGTAGCTGACGGACGAGGTGAAGCTGCCCGATAGGTCGATACGACTGTGAGCCTTTGCCCGTTTCTGTCTCCTCCTCTTCCTCCGCAGAGCCTCCACCTTCAAAATCAACCAATGAATATGTCAATCAATATCTCCATTGTCCTAATTGGGAAATGTATAGTCAGGGTGAAAAACCAACATTCACAATAAGCACCACCTCAGCGGGAGCATTCAGAAGGAAACAATGTTTTGGAACATTCAGATAGATAATGACTAGAACAAAACACGCCTTTCCGACATGTTGAACAAGGAATCATGGTCAGCTCTATTGATGTCATATCTGCAGCGTAGGACAACGTGGTCCAGATACACACATGATAAAATAAGAATAGAGATGGGTTACCTTCTCCTCTCGGTTCAGCCCCAGCCTCTCCTCCCACCAGCTCCTCCATCCCCCCAGCCCAGGCTCCCACGATGCACTCATCCTCTCGCTCAGCACATCAGCCCACTCAGAGGGCTCCACGGGTGCCGGGACAGGGACCAGAGCCAGGGGTTTGAGACAGGTGTTCCTGTGGACGAGAACATTTCCATTCCTCATGGTCTCCCTCAGGTCCTCCCTCAGGGTCCGACGACAGTGATCTTCCAACGGGTCTCTCCGAAGGCTGTCGTCGGGTAGAAGATCCTTGGTTTTTGTGGTCTTGTGCGGGAGATTTCGGCGCTCCCAGGAGCACTTGAACAGTTTGAGGAACCACTTCCTCCAAACCAACAGAGCCTCATCACTGACTTTGGCCTTTGGCCTGACGGGGTTAATGTTAGTGTCCAAAGACTGGGCTGTAGGTAGAGGAACTATAGCAGTGGTTTCCTGAGTATCAGTTAATCCTGTGTTTGTTGCTAGCGTCGGGTACGGGTCGTCGTGAGGGTCGTTGATAACCATCTCCAGTCCAGCCCTAAGTGTGTCCCACGGCTGCCCCCTTCCCTCGAACCCAGAGTCACCCTCAGGAAACGGAGGTCCAGAGGAATACCATGTCTCATCTAGGGTACTGCTTCTTGGGGTTCCTAATGTTTGATGCTGACGTTTTCTTAATGTTTCAGCTGGTTGTTTTAGTCTCTGTATATCTCCGCTACGTCCCTCGGGTCCCACGGAGTTCTGGGTTGGTGTCGGTGGGTCGTCTTTACTGAAGGACTCAGTCTGGGACTTTAGCGTGTGGTAAAAGATGTCTCCGGCCTCAGTGAGTTGCAGCACACAGATACAGTCCTCCTTGGCTCGGCTCTGATGGATGACAGTAAGACCTGAAAGGACAGAAAACGTGAGTTTATGAGCCTATTCAACATAAAAGCACCAACTTCACTAATTAAGCTCAATGAGAGAAAACTCAACTGAAAGTAATTTCGCCAGATATGTAAACATTTAAGTGATGATGGATTTGGCATTACATCAGTGACATCTCACCAAACGCATCTACAATAACATCCCATAAACAAACATAACATGCCTAGGGACATATTTTGAATACAACTTTATTAACAGCCTTTATTTACACAGTGCTTACCAGCAGCCGGATTGGCTAGTCTGTCCTGGGCATGGTGCTGTCTGTGGGGGAGTTGGACAGGCAGGTGTCCAAGGCTGTCTCTGGGGCTGAGCAAGGCCCGAGGTGGGCCTCTGGTGACGCAGGCCTCCTCCCTACCACCTGGAAAACCAGACGGAAAAGTTTATTTATTTTATTTGACCTTTATTTAAGCAGGAAAGTCAGTTAAGAACACATTCTTATTTTCAATGACGGCCTGGGAACAGTGGGTTAACTGCCTGTTCAGGGGCAGAACAACAGATTTGTACCTTGTCAGCTCAGGGATTCAAACTTGCAACCTTTCGGTTACTAGTCCAACGCTCTAACCACTAGGCTACCCTGCCACCCCAACAGTAGACATTATAGAAAGTCAATAGCCATGTGTGCCTCCAGAGTGGCGCAGCAGCGGTCTGAGGAACTGCATCTCAGTGCTAAAGGCGTCACTACAGACACCCTGGTTCGATTCCGGTACCGAATCACAACCGGCCATGATCGGGAGTCCCATAGGGCAGCGCACAATTGGCCCAGCATCGTCCGGGTTAGAGGAGCGTTTGGCCCGGGGTAGGCAGTCATTGTAAAATAAGAATTTGTTCTTAACCGACTTGCTCCCAACGTTAAATAATAGAAAATAACATTGATCAAATAGTCATTATGTTATGCATCTCTGTTCAGTGAGACAGACCTGGGTTCATATAGTATTTGTTTGATTTGCAAGTGCTCCAGGAACTCCAGGCTCAATGACAAAGTTTTAAATTTTTTATCCAGGTGCACAGTAAGACTGGTTGGTCAGCAGTAGCCTGATGCACAGGATTTACTCAAACAAAAACCCCAACCTGGCACACACACTCTAGAACGACTGTACACACCCGAGTACTGTAGCAGGATCACTTCCTGTGATCTCTGAGAGCCCAGCAGCACCTTGGTAGTCCCGCCCCCCGACGGCAACCCCGCCACGACCTGGGAAAACATGGGAGGATGCTCCATCATGTGATCCCACTGGATCATGGGGAGGCAGGGGAAACGCTCATCCATGACGTAAGCAGAGTGCTGTGAATGACAAAGATCACAAGAGCATCTGAAGAAACAGACTCACAACAAGATAATGGTTTGGTTTTTCTTTAGGTCAAAAGCAGGAGCCGTTTGGTAGGTCAAAAGCAGGAGTCGCTTCGTAGGTCAAAAGCAGGAGTCGTTCTGTTTTTTTTCTTTAGGTCAAAAGCAGGAGTCGTTCGTTGTCAATGTGGCCCATTGTGAGGGTTGTGACACAGAGTTGTTCCTTAGAGCTGGAATACAGCCGAATACATTCCAGAATTGTGAAGTGAACAAGGAACTGGCGCACCCAAAACATTTAGGTGCATATGCAAATAAAAATGAATGGCACTGTAGAGCCCTGATGTGATAGGTCAATTAGAATGTAATTAAAAAGGTACTGCACCTGTGTGGTGACGAGGTGGTGGAAAGTGTGGACATCTCTCAGGTAATTGGACAGGATGACTCTCTCTCCACTCTTACAGTCAGGAGTTTGGCTGATACGAAACAGCGTGTGGCTATAACTATCTTTGGTCTGTAAAGACAGAGAAGACACACACACACAACGTTAACATCTATCAAACTTCGGGTCACTTCATATTTCTCAAAACCAAATTTTTTAATAAAAAAAAAAAATTGCAGTCATATTGTTCCATTTCCAATTGTAAACACGTAAGAGATGATCTGATATGGCTAGGTTTAAACCTTCAGAATAGAAATGTTAGGTAACGGGTTTGTCAAATCAGCACAGCAACACAGTTACAAAAACAACAAATACCCATGGAATGGCTTTACTGTGTTATATTACCCTGATATCAGTGAGCTCCACACCTGTCCGGTCAGCATACACCATCACCCTGGGGTGGCCAGAGAAGTCACACCATCTCCATGACGACTTAGAATTAAAGTACAGGTTACTGTACTCCTGACGGAACTTCTGCAAACTAAAATATGACAAGAGGGAACACTGTTAGTGATACGGGCAGCACGCCAAGAGACGATACGGGCAGCACGTCCTACACGCCCCGAGACGAGAAGCACGTCCCGAGACGGGCAGCACGCCCTACACGCCCCGAGACGAGAAGCACGCCCCGAGACGGGCAGCACGCCCTACACGCCCCGAGACGAGAAGCACGCCCCGAGACGGGCAGCACGCCCTACACGCCCCGAGACGAGAAGCACGCCCCGAGACGGGCAGCACGCCCTACACGCCCCGAGACGAGACGGGCAGCACGCCCCGAGACGGGCAGCACGCCCTACACGCCCCGAGACGAGAAGCACGCCCCGAGACGGGCAGCACGCCCTACACGCCAAGAGACGAGACGGGCAGCACGCCCCGAGACGGGCAGCACGCCCCGAGACGGGCAGCACGCCCTACACGCCCCGAGACGAGACGGGCAGCACGCCCTACACGCCCCGAGACGAGACGGGCAGCACGCCCCGAGACGGGCAGCACGCCCTACACGCCCCGAGACGAGACGGGCAGCACGCCCCGAGACGGGCAGCACGCCCTACACGCCAAGAGACGATACGGAGAGCACGCCCTACACGCCGGGAGACGATACGGAGAGCACGCCCTACACGCCGGGAGACGATACGGAGAGCACGCCCTACACGCCGGGAGACGATACGGAGAGCACGCCCTACACGCCGGGAGACGATACGGAGAGCACGCCCTACACGCCGGGAGACGATACGGAGAGCACGCCCTACACGCCGGGAGACGATACGGAGAGCACGCCCTACACGCCGGGAGACGATACGGAGAGCACGCCCTACACGCCGGGAGACGATACGGAGAGCACGCCCTACACGCCGGGAGACGATACGGAGAGCACGCCCTACACGCCGGGAGACGATACGGAGAGCACGCCCTACACGCCGGGAGACGATACGGAGAGCACGCCCTACACGCCGGGAGACGATACGGAGAGCACGCCCTACACGCCGGGAGACGATACGGAGAGCACGCCCTACACGCCGGGAGACGATACGGAGAGCACGCCCTACACGCCGGGAGACGATACGGAGAGCACGCCCTACACGCCGGGAGACGATACGGAGAGCACGCCCTACACGCCGGGAGACGATACGGAGAGCACGCCCTACACGCCGGGAGACGATACGGAGAGCACGCCCTACACGCCGGGAGACGATACGGAGAGCACGCCCTACACGCCGGGAGACGATACGGAGAGCACGCCCTACACGCCGGGAGACGATACGGAGAGCACGCCCTACACGCCGGGAGACGAGACGGAGAGCACGCCCTACACGCCGGGAGACGAGACGGAGAGCACGCCCTACACGCCGGGAGACGATACGGAGAGCACGCCCTACACGCCGGGAGACGATACGGAGAGCACGCCCTACACGCCGGGAGACGATACGGAGAGCACGCCCTACACGCCGGGAGACGATACGGAGAGCACGCCCTACACGCCGGGAGACGATACGGAGAGCACGCCCTACACGCCGGGAGACGAGACGGAGAGCACGCCCTACACGCCGGGAGACGAGACGGAGAGCACGCACACAACCTTACCTACACTTTCAAAAAAATAGTTTGGTTTATTTCCATTTATGAATTATCAACTTAAATCATTGTCTTTTGTTTGGAATGCTCCTGTCAATCTTCATTAAGGATGTTGCAAGTTTGCTAGCACAAGCTGGTTTGGGCCATCAACTAGTAACCTGGGTCTGGCCCAAAGCAGCGTGTGCTAGCAAACTTGCAACATTGTATCAACTATTAATTTGGTCTGGCCCAAAGCAGCGTGTGCTAGCAAACTTGCAACATTGTATCAACTATTAATTTGGTCTGGCCCAAAGCAGCGGGCCAGACCTAGTTAATAGTTGCTTGCAGACAGGCCATGCATAGCCAATGTCATTTATAGGATAATTTATTTTTATCCACCAGGATAGATAGATATGTTTTTGTTGCTTAATGTAGGCTATTTTTTTTACATAATAGAAAATGTCAATAGAAGTTTATTTTGGATTTGTATAATTTTCATTTAGATAGAATTATGACTAACCACATGACAGATAAGATATGAAGACTATTATAAATGAAACTGTCCCAGGAAAATGTGTGTATTAAACTCATATCGGGCAGATCAGTAGAAATTGTACGACAACTTGGCACTCCACATGGGAAAAGGTTGCCGCCCGCTGGAGTAGCCTGTTACCGGCAACAGTCCCATTCGTGGATTTAACAATGGTGGAAAAAGTGTACACTTTTCTTAGGGAGAGGGGTCATGGAGAACAGGAGAAGGGTAGATAGTTGGGGCAGGGCCATGAGTTCAGTGACAGTGGTATCTAAGCCTCTTACCCTTTGCCCACTGTCCATAGATAGGCAGCTCCACTCTCACTGGCCACCAGGAGCTCTCCCTGGACATGGGGACTAACAGACAACAATATCCCCTGTTTATACCAAGGTTTACATTTTAAAGAGTCTGTAGCAAGGTTGGTTGGGGTCAATTCCATTTGAAATGACAGTCAATTCAGGAAGTACACTCACATTTCAATTCCATTTAAAATGACAGTCAATTCAGGAAGTACACTCACATTTCAATTCCATTTAAAATGAGTCAATTCAGGAAGTACACTCACATTTCAATTCCATTTCTTAAAATTCAAAAAGCAGTGAAGAGAATTTGAATTTCAGTATACTTCCTGAAACGGGTGGAATTGACCCCATTCCTGGTCTGTAGTAGAAACCGTACATAATCATGAACACTAACTTGACTGCAAAAACTATTCCTAAAATCAGAGTGACATACGCAGAGAAAACCTGTCATGAAGATGAACAATATATGTGATGAACAATCATAGCTACAGTCATCAGAGACTAGCTTGCTAGAGCGTCCATCTCCTCAGACGCCGGCTTGTCAGGGCCAGACAGCACTTTAACCATCACACACATTCAGAACCAGTGCTAAACAGTATAGGAGAACAAAGCTTTTTACTATGACAGCAAACAGAACGACCTAAAAGGCCCGATAGCAGACGGGCCTACCTACGGCAGACGGGCCTACCTACGGCAGAAGGGCCTACCTACGGCAGAAGGGCCTACCTACGGCAGAAGGGCCTACCTACGGCAGAAGGGCCTACCTACGGCAGAAGGGCCTACCTACGGCAGAAGGGCCTACCTACGGCAGAAGGGCCTACCTACGGCAGAAGGGCCTACCTACGGCAGAAGGGCCTACCTACGGCAGAAGGGCCTACCTACGGCAGAAGGGCCTACCTACAGCAGAAGGGCCTACCTACAGCAGAAGGGCCTACCTACAGCAGAAGGGCCTATAGCAGAACGGCAGAAGGGCCTATAGCAGAAGGGCCTATAGCAGAAGGGCCTATAGCAGAAGGGCCTATAGCAGAAGGGCCTATAGCAGAAGGGCCTATAGCAGAAGGGCCTATAGCAGAAGGGCCTATAGCAGAAGGGCCTATAGCAGAAGGGCCTATATAGCAGAAGGGCCTATATAGCAGAAGGGCCTATATAGCAGAAGGGCCTATAGCAGAAGGGCCTATAGCAGAAGGGCCTATAGCAGAAGGCAGAACGACCTATAGCAGAACAACCTATAGCAGAACAACCTATAGCAGAACAACCTATAGCAGAACAACCTATAGCAGAACAACCTATAGCAGAACAACCTATAGCAAAACGGCCTATAGCAGAAGGCAGAACGGCCTATAGCAGAACAACCTATAGCAGAACGACCTATAGCAGAAGGCAGAACGGCCTATAGCAGAACGACCTATAGCAGAAGGCAGAACGGCCTATAGCAGAAGGCAGAACGGCCTATAGCAGAACGGCCTATAGCAGAACGACCTATAGCAGAACGACCTATAGCAGAACGACCTATAGCAGAACGACCTATAGCAGAACGACCTATAGCAGAACGACCTATAGCAGAACGACCTATAGCAGATCGACCTATAGCAGATCGACCTATAGCAGAACGACCTATAGCAGAACGACCTATAGCAGAACGACCTATAGCAGAACGACCTATAGCAGAACGACCTATAGCAGAACAACCTATAGCAGAACAACCTATAGCAGAACAACCTATAGCAGAACAACCTATAGCAGAACAACCTATAGCAGAACAACCTATAGCAGAACAACCTATAGCAGAACAACCTATAGCAGAACAACCTATAGCAGAAGACAGAACGACCTAAAGGCCTATAGCAGAATACTGTTATAACGTCAAAAAATGCTAACACATATTGTGTTAAGATATACTAGGGGTGCACAATGAATCAATTATTTTATTTCTATGACTCCAACAGTTCACCCAAGTGGGTCAATGTTTAATCAATCGCTATTCGATTACCACACACACACATACATATATATACATATGACTACAATGACTATGGCCGAGGGCTACCTTTCTTACAGAAGTCACACCGCTCCAACCTACCTGGCACTGAGACATGTAGCAGGCTGCTTGGTCTGAATGACCTCCAGAGACTTAGGGATGTTCTTCTCACTGACCATCCAGACACCACACAGGTGGTCACAGCGCACCCCCACGTGACCTACGGTAGGAACACAACGACAGAGTCAGTTCACCAGACAGAGTCAGTTTAACACTGCAAACTCATGTAAAGAGTTTGGGCTGCATGTCCATACAACAGCAAGAGAAATGGTTAAAACTCTAACTAACAGGCCTTCCAAGTGGCACAGCGGTCTAAGGCATTACTACGGTCCCCGGTTCATATCCCAGACTGTGCCACAACCGGCCATGTTCGGGAGTCCAATAGGACGACTCACAATTGGCCTAGCGTCATCCAGGTTAGGGGGGGGGGGGGCTTAATTGGCTCATCGCTCTCTAGCGACTCCTTGTGGCAGGTCGGGTGCCTGCGGGCTGACCCCGGGTGCCAGTTGAACTGTGTTTCCTCCGACACATTGGTGTGGCTGGCTTCCAGGTTAAGCTGGCGGGTGTTAAGTAGCGCGGTTCGGCAGGTCATGTTTCAGAGGACGCATGACTCGACCTTCGACTCCCGAGCCTGTTGGGGAGCTGCAGCGATGACACAAGATCGGGGAGAAAAGGCGGGGAGACCACCCCCCCCCCCAAAAAAAGTAAACTCAAAACTAGACAAAGGAAATCGACAAAGAAAACATGACCTGAATTAGGGTCAACTCGATTTCATTCATTCAATTCGGGAATTAACCTGAAATTCCTAATTTTCCCTTGGCAATGAGGAAATTTGAATTTCAGTTAAACCTACTTCCTGAGTTGATCAAAGAACAGGATACAATATTGCACATGCATTTATGGGTGATAATGATGTTACTGTGCTTACATTCATCCTGCTGAAGGCCGATGGTGATCTGTCTGATTGCACCATTGAGCTGGAATGAGAGAGGCTTGTGGCTCACATCAAAACATGGAGGCTTCCCTTCTTGGAACTCTAGCACCACCCTGTGGAAGTCTGTGGTACTGCACTAAGGATTTTTATGTGGTTCTTGAAATGGGTTGAATTAAAGTGAATGAACAACTGCAACTATATAAATCGTCAAAAATATCCCTACGACTGTTATCCAGGTTGTGAAGGCCTCAATGCAAGGGGGAAAGGGCAGGCCACCAGTAAAAATATTTCAAGACAGATATTCCTGATAAGATTACATTGAAGGATACTAAGCTTGTTTAGGCCAGCTTTCCCAGGGTACACCAGACAGCCTTGCTGAGAGATACTGGTGTTGGTAAAGGAAATGTACCCCATGGCACCCCCTGTGGCGTGGTCAGAGAACTGCTCCTGCCCTCTCTGATAGGTCAGCTCCTCATGGAGATGATCAGCTAGCAGGGCTGGAGGGATGTCATGGATCACATCTGATAACAGGTTGTGGTACCTTTTGGCCTGCCGCCCAAAATGACTTAACTCGCACCTAGGTAGAGGACAGAGAACCTTTTAAATAAACCCCAGGTAGAGGCCAGAGAACCTTTTAAATAAACCCCAGGTAGAGGCCAGAGAACCTTTTAAATAAACCCCAGGTAGAGGACAGAGAACTTGAATGAGAGAACTTGAATTTCTATAAACTTGAATGCAATGATGGATGGACAACAAGGGGGGCTGGTAGTCAGAGGGCACCACCAAGGAAAATAATTAGCGGAGAAAGAATTTCACACTTTGTTCTCTAGACTCAACAGCTTCTTGCTGAGCAATAACCCTTCTAGGTAGAGTGGATGGAAAGGGGATTGTGTGCGCTTGATGACCACTGAATCAGAAGCCGACACCACAGCACTGGCCACAAACATGGGACCGTCACATCATGAAATGCCATTGTAGGATCAGGATATTGCATAGCAGGGACTTTCAAATCACCTCAGGGTGAATGTGATGTGCACAGCCTACATCTATAAAAGTATACAGTGCCCGTTGGTGGAACGCCTCGATGTAGAGCAGTGTCTCGGCTAGGACATAAGGCTTAGAGTCCCTCACTATGTACTTACTTTTTGTATTTAATTGCGTGCATGAAGTGCTCCATCTGCCACATGTGAACAGCATTTCTTTCACTTCCCTGGAAAATTACAAAACAGGTGGTTAAACTTCATTCCATATAAAAAAAAGGGGGGGGGGGGGGGGGGGGGGAAATAGACATCAGGACAGTCACCTTTCTCCTCCCCTGTCCAAAGTTGAATTTGTCCCCCAGGATATGGCTCATTGTGCAAAAAGCATCCTTGTACTTATACTGGTAGAAGTTCTGCATCTACAAAAGGAGAAATCATCCAAATATAAATCACGTTATATCAGTGTGTGTTCAGTGGAAAAGAAAGAAAAGAAAAATCAGGAAGTAAAAAAAGGTTGTTACATGCTCTGAGAAGTCCATAGGATCTGACAGAGCTGTTGATGACCATTTGGGGCCTAAAAAAAAAAAAATCATTATATTTCAGTTCAAATGATGAGTGACAATCACAAAAGTAACAATTGTCTAAGAATCTTATCCTTATCAAACAATAGGAAATGCACTGACGGGCCACTACCTCTTGTTGGTCGCAGAAGTGGTATTGCTATAGGTTCCACTGGCACCCAAGGCTCTCCCTTCACTTGGTGTTGAGATTCAAACTTCCAATCTACTTTTGGTAGACTGTCTTTCTAAAATTATTCAAAAATAAATACATTTTTAAAAACTCCAGTAAAAATAGCAAAGGATTTTCAGGGTGAAAGTGATTTTAAACAAGACTCTGGCCTACGATCATCCTTAGCATAGTAGGAGAAACATAGTGAGCTAGAAAGTGCATCGATTTCATAATCACAACTCACCTCGTGTAGAGGGACGTTTACGTCCAACACTTGACCATAGAAACCCCAACCTCCGACGTTATGTCTAAACGTAGAACTGGGGGGCCCAGATTTGAAATAAACCGGGAAAAGTTTCCGTGGGAAAATGTAATCCATGTCTGAAAGAATCGCAACCTATAGGCCTGGTATGTCCAGTCTGGGCATGTTCTACTGACGTTCGATAGTTCACGGTAAATGTGTCGAGGCTAGCAGTCGCTAAATAGATAACTACGTCTCCGCTCTCATTGCCACCACTTTAAAATGTGACATATCCGTTCCGACACGATATTTGTCAAGTCAAGTTAATTCAACTAGAAATCCAGCGATATTGACGGAACACGTGTAACACCAAAAAAATATAGGCGCCACTCCAGCAGGGCGAATGGCGTACGTAGGAAATAGGCTTTTCCATTAGTTACAACAGTCACACAGTCAATGTGGCTTTTTCGTAAACATTTATGAAATCAAAAATTAACTGATTTATCTTCAATTAATATTGGGATTAGGCATAAAGTTAACAGTGCAGTTAAGGTAGGTTTAAAATCACATTTTAAGAAGATCAATTGTAGAAATTAGCGGGGTGATGACTTTGTGGCTGTGGTAACTAATGACGACCGGAAAATAGGGGAGGTGTGCTCGACCACACCATTGGTCAAAAATAGCCGAAGTCATAAGAGTGACAGGAAGTTTGACCAATCAGATCTGCGTACCTACAGAATACTTTTTTGGAACGCCTATAGGTTGAAAATGACAGCTGTATCACAGAGTTTCTTAACCCAGAGGCGCAACATCGCAAGACTTCTGGGACCGCTTGAGAAACTGTTCCAACAGACGAGGCCAGGGTTTGAGATTTGAGAAGTCAATGAGAGAAGTAAAATATTCTTCCTTAGTTGTTTATTTTCTCGAAATCTAAAGGCACAACCTAGATTTGAGCCAATGTTATTAATCCAATCTTGTGGAATAGACAAACTGATACGTTTTTATTTTCGTGAAAAAACAACTTTGTATTGAAAGGAGGACCTTTGAGTTAACGGCTTGCACATGCGCAGTTTGCCGCGAGAGGACCGTTAGACCTGATTTAATTTTAATTTTATTTAACCCTTTATTTAACTAGGCAAGTCATGAGTTTAGCTAGCCAATTTCGCCATGACATATTGTAAAAGTGCGATCGGGGATCTATTGGATAAGCAGTTTTAGCCTATCTTTATGCTGTACTGTCGATGACTGTACATTTCCGAACTAGACACAATGAACTATTTTACAATGAGGGGATTCGAATATCTGGCCCGGGTTACCCGGTAGAAGGTGTTTGCACCGGGTGAAAAGTGATAGCATTCGATTGGGAACAGGGCTGCCTCTCGGGCGAGAGCCAGGTGCCCAGTTAAAAACCCACTGCGAATTCGGCTCAAAACAAAAGTGATGTTGCCTAAACTAGAGTAAACACGTGTGGAGTAATGAGTACGATTCTGTGTTTTCACAAAGGTGATTGCTTTTAATAAAAACGTGTTATCTGCCTACAAATTAAAACAAGTTCGAAACAAAATTCGAATATAGACCTATATTTTATGGAATAGAAATGTTATATGTTTCTGAACAAACCCCCATGCTACTTTGTTGACAACATGACTGCAGGGGAAATTATTGTTCCATCGAAAAGGGTGCTCCTTTGCACAGGTCTTATTTTCACGATTTGGACATGAATTTGCTTTCCAAAGCTAATAAACAATGTGGAAATGTGAGCAGCATTTTGTATTCCTAGTTGAATTAGTTAAACAAACTTTTTTTTACATTCGAATTTCAATAGCTCTTTGGTCATGTGACCTAGTGACCTCAAACAGGGTTCAGAATGTCCACTGACTATGCCTTCATATCGCACACTCCGATGTTTGTCTACTTTCATCTCATGCTATTAGACTTAAATCTGTAAGTTTACAGGCCATCTACAAAAAAAATACAAAAAAAAGTTTTTGACCTAATTGTCACATAACAGCTAACCATTCATTATTGAAAATATAACTATCAAACAAACCTGCATTACAAAGACCCCTCAGCTGAAGGTGCCCTGCTGCATGGTGGGAGTTATTTCCCCTCCTTTACACTTTATATCCACCCAGTCATCTTTTCCATGGCAGGATCTTCTCATTTTGAAGTACTCTCTTTTTTATGTAAACATAATGGAATTCTGATTAGTTATAGGCAAATGAATACACAGGCCAAATTGGTATGCTGTTTTTCTCATCACTATAATCTAGTAGAAATTTAGTAGTAGAGGTAATTTCCTTTATGCCCCATTCTACACACAGCCTACATTATAGGCACTGAACCATTTACAGGACAATAATAAAAGAACCATATAGGATCCAACCCTGTCACAGAGTGAAAAAATGTAGAGTGTTTATAGATTTCAAGAAAAAAATATTAAGTGACAGGTTCATCAGTACGTGATTAAAGAAAATCAGATCACAGATGACAGTGCCCACCAAATCTATGACAATAGAGAATAAATTGTAAGCACCAAAGTGTGTTTGTCAAAATAATATCTGAAAATATCAGTTGTTGAACATAATTCTTCTATTTGCAATAGCAATGTACCAACACTACATGTAGGACGGACAAAAGACATTCCCACATATAGTATTACATTTTTTTATTTTTTTATTTCACCTTTATTTAACCAGGTAGGCCAGTTGACAACAAGTTCTCATTTACAACAACTGGCCAAGATAAAGCAAAGTGGTGTGACACAATCAACAACACAGAGTTACACATGGAATAAACAAACGTACAGTCAATAACACAATAGAAAAGTCTATATAGAGTGTGTGCAAATGAGGTAAGATTAGGAAGGTAAGGTAATAAATAGGCTGTAGTGGGGAAATAATTACAATTTAGCAATTAAACACTGGAATGATAGATGTGCAGAAGGTGAATGTGCAAGTAGAGATACTGGGGTGCAAAGGAGCAAAATAAAAATAAATAACAATATGGGGATGAGGTAGTTGGATGGGCTATTTACAGATGGGCTATTTACAGATGGGCTATGTACAGGTGCAATGATCAGTGAGCTGCTCTGATAGCTGATGCTTAAAGATAGTGAGGGAGATATGAGTCTCCAGCTTCAGTGATTTTTGCAATTCGTTCCAGTCATTGGCAGCAGAGAACTGGAAGGAAAGGCGGTCAAGGAGGAATTGGCTTTGGGGGTGACCAGTGAAAATAACCCTCTTGAGCGCGTGCTATGGGTGGGTGCTGCTATGGTGACCAGTGAGCTGAGATAAGGTGGTGCTTTTCCTAGCAAGGAATTGTAGATAACCTGGAGCCAGTGTGTTTGGTGACGAGTATGAAGCGAGGGCCAGCCAACGAGAGCATACAGGTTGCAGTGGTGGGTAGAATATGGGGCTTTGGTGACAAAACGGATGGCACTGTGATAGACTACATGCAATTTGTTGAGTAGAGTGTTTGAGGCTATTTTGTAAATGACATCGCCGAAGTCAAGGATCGGTAGGATAGTCAGTTTTACGAGGGTATGTTTGGCAGTATGAGTGAAGGATACTTTGTTGCGAAAAAGGAAGCCAATTCTAGATTTCATTTTGGATTGGGGATGCTTAATGTGAGTCTGGAAGGAGAGTTTACAGTCTAACCAGACACCTAGGTATTTGTAGTTGTCCACATATTCTAAGTCAGAACCATCCAGAGTAGTGATGCTAGGCGGGCGGGCAGGTGCGAGCAGCAATCGGTTGAAGAGCATGCATTTAGTTTTACTTGCATTTAAGAGCAGTTGGAGGCCACGGAAGGAGAGTTGTATGGCATTGAAGCTTGTCTGGAGGTTAGTTAACACAGTGTCCAAAGAAGGGCCAGAAGTATACAGAATGGTGTCGTCTGCATAGAGGTGGATCAGAGAATCACCAGCAGCAAGAGCGACATCATTGATATACATAGAGAAAAGAGTCGGCTCGAGAATTGAACCCTGTGGTACCCCCATAGAGACTGCCAGAGGACCGGACAACAGGCCCTCCGACTTGATACACTGAACTCTATCTGAGAAGTAGTTTGGGAACCAGGCGAGGCAGTCATTTGAGAAACCAAGGCTGTTGACTCTGCTGATAAGAATGCGGTGATTGACAGAGTCAAAAGCCTTGGCCAGGTTGATGAATACGGCCGCACAGTATTGTCTTTTGTCGATGGCGATTATGATATTGTTTAGGACCTTGAGCGTGGCTGAGGTGCACCCATGACCAGCTCGGAAACCAGATTGCATAGCGGAGAAGGTACGGTGGGATTCAAAATGGTGGGTAATCTGTTTGTTAACTTAGCTTTCGAAGACCTTAGAAAGGCAGGGTAGGATAGATATAGGTCTGTAACAGTTTAGGTCTAGAGTGTCTCCCCCTTTGAAGAGGGGGATGACCGCAGCAGCTTTCCAATCTTTGGGAATCTCAGACGATACGAAAGAGAGGTTGAACAGGCTAGTAATAAGGGTTGCAACAATTTTGTGGATAATTTTAGAAAGAGATGGTCCAGATTGTCTAGCCCAGCTGATTTGTAGGGGTCCAGATTTTGCAGCTCTTTCAGAACATCAGGTATCTGGATTTGGGTGAAGGAGAAATGGGGGAGGCTTGGGCGAGTTGCTGTGGGGGGGAGCAGGGTTGTTGACCGGGGTAGGGGTAGCAAGGTGGAAAGCAAGGCCAGCCGTAGAAAAATGCTTATTGAAATTCTCGATAATTGTAGATTTAATCGGTGGTGACAGTGTTTCCTAGCATCAGTGCAGTGGGCAGCTGGGAGGAGGTGCTCTTGTTCTCCATGGACTTTACAGTGTCCCAGAACTTTTTGGAGTTTGTGCTACAGGATGCAAATTTCTGTTTAAAAAAGCTATCCTTTGATTTCCTAACTGCCCGTGTTTATTGGTCCCTAACTTCCCTGAAAAGTTGCATATCGCGGGGTCTATTCGATGCTAACGCCAGGGACCCTCTGCACACATCAACAACAGTCACCCACGAAGCATCGTTACCCATCGCTCCACAAAAGCCACGGCCCTTGCAGAGCAACCACTACTTCAAGGTCTCAGAGCAAGTGACGTCACAGATTGAAACGCTATTTAGCGCGCACCGCTAACTAAGCTAGCCGTTTCACATCCGTTACACCTACATAGAGGCATTTTTCAGCTATGATTTGACCAGTCAGAATCCAGAATGGATATGACAATGGGGCAGGACAGGATGTAATACACCCTTACAAAAATCTACTTTTTGATCTTCTTGACGTCTTCTTATCTGGTAAACTGCTACTGTGTGTCAAGAAACGAGCCCCAATTAGGGGTTAGTGTACTCCAGTAAAAAAAGGTCTGGTTTAGATTAAAAACTATTTCCCTGTGTCCCTGTTCATAGGGGCATGAGAAACTAGTCAGTGGTAGAATTGAGTTGGCACTTTATTGGTCCAAACACCCACAGACACACAAGGTTGAGGTTACTCATGGACAGTAATTTGTAACATTTTTTGCATTGATGCATTGTGTCTTCTAACTGTCCAAGAACAGGATCCAAAGTGTTAGGAAATATTTGTTCCCATAAATTCAAAGGAGGTTGTCTCTCCTCATACCTCTGGCACTTTAGTCAGACTGACAGACTGTGCACCACAGAGCCAATCAGGAGAGAATACATACAGGTCAACGGTGCCAATTGAATGTCAAGGGGTGTGTCTGTGCCTTTTGGATTACTCTCTCTTTATAGAGAACCCTTGTGGTTCAAGTCAAGAGCTACCCTTCCCCTTTCAGTCTGCTCTGCGCATGTCTGAAAGTGACCGAGCCAGCAGCCGAGAGAGTTTTTCTACAGTATGTCATAAAAAATGATTACACTTATGAATGTATGTAAAAATGCTAATATGTATTAGATCCAGAACAATGGAATAACTAAGACCTGAATTTGAATGCAGCGTGTTCCGATTCCTCCTTCTCTTCCTGTCCAGCAGGAACAACCAAAAACACTTGGCCTGATGGTTCATGCAGATACCGAGGAAGCAATATAGAAATGTATTGATCCGTGAAATGATTTTACTATTAAATGACCCATATCACAACCCTCATACCAATTACACAAAAATGTACCTAAATCAATTTTGGAAAAAGGATTTTACTCACAAAAGACGTAGGAATTTATTTTCCCAGTTAGAAATAGTAGGCAATGCATCAAATAACTACTTCCATCAGACAAAAACAAACCCTCAAATGCACTATTGTATTTTGTAAGTTGTCTGCAGGTGGATTGTTGTGAATGCACTCAAATATCAAGTTATCAGGTTATGTAAACTGCGTTCTAATACTCAACGTAGAAGGATTTGTCTTAATGTACAGTATATGAAAGTGATGCTATCAAGCTCACTGTGACCCGCAAATCACTGCCCATTACTGTGATTAAAAAGAGCATATGAAACATTGTTCTTCACGAGGCCTACCTGTGCACCTTCCTTGAAGCACCTCTGTTCGAACACCTCTCCTGTCCTTGATCCATATCACATACGGCCATTTGAGAATATTTTCAGTGTCCATGTGAAAGATAGTTATTACGAGGATGGAACATTTATTAACTTAAACTTTTTTTTTAAACACCCATGTAAAATGAAGGCCTGCAAGCCTACATTTAAATTTAGAAAAATGTATGTAAAATCATGTGAGATGAAAATGGACTAACTAAAAGGGTGTGTAATATAGAAGGGTAGTCAGTGGACATTCTGAACCTTGTTTGAAGTCATTAGGTCATATGACGAATGAGCTATTGAAATAAAAAAATAAAATAATAATAATTTAAAATAGTGCGAGATGTAAATCGACCAAAGAAAACGTTTTTTTATGTGTGTCTATGCCATTGGGTTAGCTAGAACCAAACGTTTTAGGAGTAATGGTTAAATAGCTATTGAAATTTGAAGAAAAAAATGGATTTGTCACTATGTTGAAGGTCCCTAACTGCTGTTGGTGGAGGTTAGGAAAACTACAGGCGAATATCCAACCTGAAACTGGTTTTACCTCGGTATTTGATTGCATTCTTAACATAGCGATACATTTGCCTCATAGTCATGTGGTTAATAGCAAAATAACTATAAGAGCATGACATTTACATTAATGTACAAATGTTTATAATAGGAAAACTTTACAATTAAACATGTTATATAATAATATAGCTAATGTCATTGTGAGTTGTCAATGGGGGCAGTCTTTACATATACTTTTATTTACGGATATAAAGCAGTTCATCATGCAACTGATTAATGTCTTGGCTAGATGAGATACAAATTGATGTCAATTATTTTATTTGAACCTTTTCGCAAACCCTAACCCATTCCCTTTCCATAGCCTACAGTAACCCTAACCTGCTGCGTAAATTCTCTTAACCTGATACGAAAAGTCAGTTCTGACAAAACTGTATCCCTTCTAGCCAAAACCTCTTCGTTCCGTTTGATTGGGATTACATCGTTACCCGGTTGGTCACGTGCGTGTCAGTCAAAGATGGGTAGTGTGTAAACTACATGTCATTTCAGCTCCGAAATGCTATTTTTTGGGTCGTTTGTTTTAATGAAACAGAAGGCGTTTTTTTTGTGAAGTTATATTTAAAACTTATCCTGTCAGGCCAGTTTGTCAAGTTTCAGGGTTGGTATGTAGCCAGGTAGCCATTACGCAGGTAAAGGGAGTGAACAAAACTCCACAATTGTTTGTGGCGAGGACAGAACAAACATGGTACAATAACCAGAAACTGGAAGATCACACGGAAAGAAAAAAAAAGAAATTATCGACATAGAATAATACTGGTGAGTAGTTAGCTGTATTATCTGCCTCCAAATTAAAGTTATTTTCAAGGATTTGTGAAGTGTGACGTTCGCACGTTGACGTTATTTCATCCACTGACAATCTACAAATCGAAAACTGAATCAAATCGAGTAAATCCAAAATTTAAAGGCGATTTAATTGATCACATATTGGCTATGAACAGACCACTTATGTTATTTCCAGACGTTCTTATACAGATTAGCTTTGTTTCAGTGTAGTTTAACTTTTCCATATCCTTTATTTTACACTTCAATTGTTTGTTAACACTTTATTATGATTCCCTACACGGGATGTGAATGACATTTAATTGTAGTCTTGATACTCTTCCACGAGACAGTGTGTCTCGACACACGATCTATAGGGTTGCTTCAGAATGGAGAAGGGTCTCTCACTCTTTTTATATAAACACACAGCATAGGCAGCTGACAATGATGGGCGCTAGATCTGGGCTAGACTCTTGGATTGATGTGCATTCCCGGTAATACACACCTGGCCCCTATGGACCGGCTCGTACATAAAGCATCCTTGATTCAGGCTGCAAATGCATAATTTTCCTCAACTAGATTTAAAAGCGAGCCGTGGGGAAAAAAAATGGAATAATGTGTACCTTCTTAAAAAAAAATTAAAACAACATTTTCCACCACCATTTTTGGATTTTTCCAGACAATTTAGGATGTTGACTAAACACTGTGCAACATCCTGCATTTTTTAAAATTTAGAACGGTAAACACACTTAGTGGCCAGTTTAGTGTGTACACCCATCTACTACCAGGTCGGACCCTCTTTGCCTCCAGAACAGCCTGAATTATTTGGGGCGGGCATGGTAACGTTGCCTAATTGGTATCAAGGGACCTAAAGTGCCAGGAAAACATTCCTCACACCATTGCATCACCGCCATCAGGCAGGATGGGGGCCATGGTCTCATGCTGCATACACCAAATCATGACTCTGCCATCAGCATGACGCGACAGGAACCGGGATTCGTCGGACCAGGCGATGCGCGACTCTCGCCATTCTCCTTTGACCTCTCATCAACAAGCTGTTTTCGCCCACAGGACTGCCGCTGACTGAATGTTTGTTTGTCGCACCATTCTCAGTAAACCCTAGAACACTGTATTGTGTGAAAAGCCCAGGAGGCCGTTGCTGAGATAGTGGAACCGGCATGCCTGGCACTGACAATTTTATACCACGCTCAAAGTTGCTTAGGTCACTTTTGTAAAATTCAATCAAGCAGTAACTGGATGCCTGTCTGCCTGCTTTTATAGAGCAAGCCATATGACTCACTGTAGGAGCGAACCATTTTTTGTGAACAAGGTGGTGTACCTAATAAACTGGCCTCTATGTATTTAACCACTTTATCTTGCCAGGCCATTAAAGCTAGTTAAGGAAGAAAAATAATGCCTTTGCAGACTGAATCAAATTAAATTGTATTTGCCACATGTGCTGAAGAGAGAGAGAGAGAAACAAAGAAACAACAACTGATCACTTTCTACCACTGCAATATGTCAGTCACCACCTTGTTACCCTGTGGCTCGGGGTACAGTTTCAGGCCACAAAACCCCATAGGTCACGAACCCCGATTACTCGACCTCTGCTAAATGGGGGATGATATTACATGTGATGGATTGGCCGTTCGAACACTGACAATTATAATGGACGGCCTGAGGGTCAATGCACTTCCTGAATGTGTTCCACATGGGTAGCTTCAGGTTGAACATGTGGCTTTTCCAAGCAGGAGGTAGGGTTTAAATGGTTGACGGGATGAATATGTATTTACATGTAATGTTACTCTGAGTGTACATAGTGTACTGGAACAACAGATTAACTCCTGAGTGTAGTGTTTCTCTGAAAGTAGTGTCGCTCTGAGTGCTCATTAATATTGTAACAGATCAGCCTTCTTGTGGATGACTTCCTCTTCTTCTATGTTTCCAGTCCGCATCCCAAATTACACCCTATTTCCTGTATAGTGCTTATAGGAGTCTGGTCGAAAGTAGGGCATTATATTTACGAAATAGGGTGCCTTGTAATTTTAATGTCCTCCACCCCTATTGTATATTCCTCCCAGCCAGTCAGTGAAGTGTTCCTTAGAGGACAGCCCGAGGTAGGGCCAGTCAGTGAAGTGTTCCTTAGACGACAGCCTGAGGTAGGGCCAGTCAGTGAAGTGTTCCTTAGAGGACAGCCCGAGGTAGGGCCAGTCAGTGAAGTGTTCCTTAGACGACAGCCCGAGGTAGGGCCAGTCAGTGAAGTGTTCCTTAGATGACAGCCTGAGGTAGGGCCTAAGACAGTACAGTATAAAGATAGGTGGAGACTGCTTCTCTGTTAACGCTTGTACGTTGGCTAGCTAAGCTCAAGCGCAGGAAAACATAATTGTTTCTGTCATCTTGCGCCGAACTGTGTCAGTTTGTCACGGGTTGGAGTAATAACATGTTAAACTATTCAAGACATATATAGGTTGTTACTTTTAGCTTTTGAGAAAATTAACCATTTTTAATGGAAGAATTTTTCACTTCTCAAACCCCGAACTGGTCTGCTTGATCTGTTTCGCAAGCATTCCCAGAAGTCTCGTGATGTTGTGCCTCTGGGTTTTGAAAAAGTCTGTGGCAGGGCTTATTGTTGTTGTTTATTATAGATGTGAAATCTACACCCTAGTTCAGACATGTTGAGGGCTACAAGTCATGTCACAATGTAAGGTTGAATATATAATAATAGGCAATAGGCCAAATACTTGGTTCATAAAGATTAATACACGTTTTACTGCATTTACCCAGGAAGTTATGTTGATTTGACAGGGATAGCAAAACCGTTAAGTCTTCAACTGTCAGACATAAGGTGAAGTGTTGTGGTTGTTGAGTCTCTTGTTAGTTACGTGATAGACCGAGCTGACCATGAGGGTGAAGGCTGGAGATGGGAGACTATAGGCAAAGCAAGTCTGTCCGTATGGAAATGAATGGCCCTAGAAAGTGTACCAAGAAAGCAAGATTTGAATCCTGACTTGTAAAGGCAAATGTTGTGAATTGAAGTATTTTCTTTATCTTGAAGACAGACCTCTCCTCCTCTACTACTCTCAAATGTCGTTATTTTGACATCATTGTAAGCCTGCCACACACACACACATACTATACGATACATTTATTAAACATAAGAATGAGTGTGAGTTTTTGTCACAACCCGGCTCGTGGGAAGTGACAAAGAACTGTTATAGGACCAGGGCACAAATAATAATATAATAATTGTGCTCTTTATTTAACCATCTTACATATAAAACCTTATTAGTTCGTTGAAATGTTGAATAACACACCACAGGTTATGGAGAAGGATGTGCTTGAAAGACATAACTCTGCAATGTTGTGTTGTATTGGAGTGAGTCTCAGTCTTAAATAACAGGTTATGGAGAAGGATGTGCTTGAAAGACATAACTCTGCAATGTTGTGTTGTATTGGAGTGAGTCTCAGTTTTAAATAAGTTTCCACACACAGTGGCCTGTATTTATTCTTCCTGCTAGTGAGGGCTGAGAATCCACTCTCACATAGGTGCATGGTTGCAAAGAGCACCAGTGTCTTAACAGCGCAATTTGCCAAGGCAGGATAATCTGGCAGTGGCTTCTGATTTTAAATATAATGTTCACAGAACCAATGAGGCTCTGTTGTTCAGATAACGGTAAGTGGACTGGAGTCGGGGCATGAAAGGGATAACGAATCCAGTTGTTTGTGTCATCCGTTTCGGGAAAGTACCTGCGTAATTGCGCACCCAACTCACTCAGGTGATTCGCTGTATCACATTTGACATTGTCTGTAAGCTTGAGTTCATTTGCACACAAAAAAAAATCATACAATGATGGAAAGACCTGTGTGTTGTCCTTTTTAATGCAGACAGAGAAGTGCTCCAACTTCTTAATCATACCTTCAATTTTGTCCCGCACATTGAATATAGTTGCGGAGAGTCCCTGTAATCCTAGATTCAGATCATTCAGATGAGAAAAAACATCACCTAGAGAGGCCAGTCGTGTGAGAAACTCGTCATCATGCAAGCAGTCAGACAAGTGAAAATTATGGTCAGTAAAGAAGTTGAAGCTCGTCTGTCAATTTAAAAAAACGTGTCAGTACTTTGCCCCTTGATAACCAGCGCACATCTGTATGTTGTAAAAGCGTTACATAGTCGCTGCCCATATCATTGCATGTGCAGAAAATACACGAGAGTTCAGGGGCCTTGCTTTAACAAAGGTAACCATTGTCACTGTAGTGTCCAAAATGTCTTTCAAGCTGTCAGGCATTCCCTTGTCAGCAAGAGCCTCTCGGTGGATGCTGCAGTGAACCCAAGAGCCTCTCGGTGGATGCTGCAGTGAACCCAAGAGCCTCTCGGTGGATGCTGCAGTGAACCCAAGAGCCTCTCGGTGGATGCTGCAGTGAACCCAAGAGCCTCTCGGTGGATGCTGCAGTGAACCCAAGAGCCTCTCGGTGGATGCTGCAGTGAACCCAAGAGCCTCTCGGTGGATGCTGCAGTGAACCCAAGAGCCTCTCGGTGGATGCTGCAGTGTACCCAAGTGGCGTCGGGAGCAACTGCTTGCACGCACGTTACCACTCCACTATGTCTCCCTGTCATGGCTTTTGCACCATCAGTACAGACACCAACATGAGCAGCAGCTACGTTTGGCTTCATACAGACCGTTAGTGGAATTCCCACGAGAGCGTAACGGTTAATGTGATTGGATGTTAATTAGTTGACTAGGCTACCTGTATTTGACATTGTGTTGTTATTTCACTGAACACTAGATGGTTACATTTTATGTTTGGCAGTGAAACGAGTGGGTCTAGTGGGTAAAGAGGCCTGTGTTTCCTGTTAGGGTCTAGTAGGTAAAGAGGACTGTGTTTCCCTTTAGGGTCTAGTGGGTAAAGAGAACTGTGTTTCCCTTTAGGGTCTAGTGGGTAAAGAGGACTGTGTTTCCTGTTAGGGTCTAGTAGGTAAAGAGGACTGCATTTCCTGTTAGGGTCTAGTGGGTAAAGAGGACTGTTTCCTGTTAGGGTCTAGTGGGTAAAGAGGACTGTGTTTCCTGTTAGGGTCTAGTGGGTAAAGAGGACTGTGTTTCCTGTTAGGGTCTAGTGGGTAAAGAGGACTGTGTTTCCTGTTAGGGTCTAGTGGGTAAAGAGGACTGTGTTTCCCTTTAGGGTCTAGTGGGTAAAGAGGACTGTGTTTCCCTTTAGGGTCTAGTGGGTAAAGAGGACTGTGTTTCCTGTTAGGGTCTAGTAGGTAAAGAGGACTGTGTTTCCTGTTAGGGTCTAGTGGGTAAAGAGGACTGTTTCCTGTATTTTTGTATTCAGGAACTTGTTCTCTCTCAAATCACAGCATGTTCATAGAGTACTGCCAGGCAGACTGCCAGATTTATTTTAGTTAGCAGTTTATTTATTTAGTAGTTTATAGTCTTTACACAAGATGATCATGGAGCCTGCCGGGTGGCGCAGTGATCTAAGGCACTGCATCGCAGTGCTAGCTGTGCCACCAGAGATTCTGGGTTCGAGCCCAGGCTCTGTTGCAGCCGGCCGTGACCGAGAGGTCCATGGGGCGACGCACAATTGGCCCAGCGTCGTCCGGGTTAGGGAGGGTTTAGCCGGTAGGGATATCCTTGTCTCATCGCGCACTAGCGAACCCTGTGGTGGGCCGGGGCGCAGTGCCCGCTGACCAGGTCTCCAGGTGCACGGTGTTTCCTCCGACACATTGGTGCGGCTGGCTTTCCGAGTTGGATGTGCATTGTGTCAAGAAGCAGTGCTGCTAGGTTGGGTTGTGTTTCGGAGGACGCATGACTCTCGACCTTCGCCTCTACTCCTCTACTCTCGACCTTCGCCTGTACGGGAGTTGCAGCGATGAGACAAGACTACTAATTGGAAACCACGAAATTGGGGAGAAAAAAGGGGTAAAAAAGAAACTATTTTAATGGAGACGAGTTGCATAACCAATAATCTGTCTGTTCTCCCGGAGTGTGCGCTTGTCAACTTCCCTTCATGGATTTGAAACGAAATAACTGGTAGCCTATATGGAAACTCTAGTCCATGCTTGGACCAATCCGCTGCTTAGTATTTGTGGGGAGTAGTGAACGTCGCCAAAGACATCACTCAGACAGGAACCAACTTTGCCTCAATACTAATGCTACAGGGATACAAATTAAAGTGATATGAGACCAATGAATTGTACACCCATTATGTTTTCAATTTGAGTGTATGATTTGGGGGATAATAAAGCTTATTTTTCACATTTTATTTTCGTAAATAAACTTTTTTTTAATAAACAATAGCAGCTATGTTGACACTGCAACGTTGATCATAGCCTTGCTGTTGGAAAACCACTTCAATGTTGGACTTTCGGCTGACGCAGATGCAACCCCCCCCTCAACCCCGACTCAATTTGGCAACTTTTGACTAGTTGGCTTCGTTAGCCTTACTACTTGAACACACCCATTGAGTTCCCACTTCAGGAGGAAGGAGAGATTATTCAGACCACTAAGCACTGCACAGCAGGAAGGAATGGTAGAAGTGGAGCTCTCTGTTAGTGTTACATCACTGCAGACAGGGAGCGAGAGACCTTGCTTAGTTAGTCAAATAAGGGTGCGGCCTACCTGCCTACTGACAGCCTAGCTGTGTGCAACTCTCCCCTTGGGTGTGGAGGTTAAGGTTGGTTCTACCTTTTTAATTTATTTAAAAAATATATTTTTTACATTTTTAAAACATTTATTTAGTAAATATTTTCTTAACTCTATTTCTTGAACTGCATTGTTTATTTAAGGGTTTATAACTAAGCATTTCACAGTAAGATCTACACTTTAAACATTTGATTTGATGGGCCTCCCGAGTGGCACAGCCTTCTTAGACACTGCATCACAGTGCTAGCTGTGTGACTACAGATCCGGGTTCGTTTCCAGGCTGTCGTCGTAGCCGGCCGTGACCGCGAGACCCTTAAGGCGGCGCACAATTGGTCGGGTTAGGGGAGGAAAAATCTTACGTGAGCAAGGAGGCCTACAAACCTGACTCAGATACACCAGCTGCGTCAGGAGGAATGGGCCAAAATTCACCCAATTTATTGTGGAAAGCTTGTGGAAGGCTACCCAAAACATTTCACCCAAGTTCAACATTTTAAAGGCAATGCTACCAAATACTAATTGAGTGTATAGAAACTTCTGACTCACTGGGAATGTGATTAAATAAATAAAAGCTGAAATAAATAATTCTCTCTACTATTATTCTGACATTTATACATTCTTAAAATAAAGTTATCCTAACTGACCTAAGACAGGGAATTTTTAATAGGATTAAATGTCAGGAATTGTGACACTGAATTTAATGTATTTTGTATGTAAACGTCCGTGTTCAACTGTAAATGTAGGAAGTAAGTGTGTGCGACGAGGTGTTGTATGTACCCAGGAAACAGCCACCTTTCCTTAGGTCCTTCTTGACGTCTTGGTCGGCCAGTCCAAGCAGGTTATTATTTGTCCCGATGGTGACCAAAACCCACGAACAAAAAGGAAAACTACCAAAGGCAGTTTTGGTGCGGCAGGGTAGCCTAGTGGTTCGAGCATTGGACTAGTAACCGGAAGGTTGCAAGTTCAACCCCCCCGAGCTGACAAACCCCTAAACTGACTTGCCTAGTTAAAATAAAGGTAAAATAAAAATACCCAAACTAAAGACTCAAAAACAAAACTTTTCATTCTCCTGAGGGGGAATAGGTTTTATCGTGACCTCTTCATGACGGACTTGGTGCGCTTGGACCATGTTTGTTGGTGATGTGGACACCAAGGAACTTGAAGCTCTCAACCTGCTCCACTGCAGCCATGTCGATGAGAATGGGTGCGTGCTCGGCCCTCTTTTTTCTGTAGTCCATAATCATCTCCTTTGTCTTGATCACGTTGAGGGAGAGGTTGTTATTCTGGCACCACACGGCCAGGTCTCTGACCTCCCTACAGGCTGTCTCGTCGTTCTCGGTGATCAGGCCTACCACTGTTGTGTCATCAGCAAACTTAATGATGGTGTTGGAGTCGTGCCTGGCCGTGCAGTCATGAACAGGGAATACAGGAGGGGACTGAGAACGCACCCCTGAGGGGCCCCTGTGTTGAGGATCAGTGTGGCGGATGTGTTGTTAACTACCCTTACCACCTGGGGGTGGCCCGTCAGGAAGTCCAGGATCCAGTTGCAGAAAGTTTTTTAAAAGTATGTTAATCTCTAGGAGACCGAACACGTCTCCTTCCTGAGAGGTATGACAGCTGCGTGGCCCCATGGTGTTTATACTTGCGTACTATTGTTTGTACAGATGAACGTGGTGCCTTCAGGCGTTTGGAAATTGCTCCCAGGGATGAAACAGACTTGTGGTATACCATTTCTTTTCTGAGTTCTTGGCTGTTTTCTTTTGATTTTCCCATGATGTCAAGCAAAGAGGCACTGAGTTTGAAGGTAGGCCTTGAAATACATCCACAGGTACACCTCCAATTCACTCAAATGATGTCAATTAGCCTATCAGAAGCTTCTAAAGCCATGACATAATTTTCTGGAATATTCCAAGGTGTTTAAAAACACAGTCAGCTTAGTGTATGTAAACCTCTGACCCACTGGAATTGTGATACAGTGAATTATAAGTGAAATAATCTGTCTGTAAACAATTACTGGAAAAAGTATGTGTCATGCACAAAGTAGATATCCTAACCGACTTGCCAAAACTATAGTTTGTTAACAAGATATTTGTGGAGTGGTTGAAAAAACAAGTTTTAATGACTCCAACCTAAGTGTATGTAAACTTCCGACTTCAACAGTAGGTGGTCCAGAGTTCTTTTCCCTCTGGTTGCACATTTTAACATGATGATAGAAATTTGGTAAAAAACAGATTTAAGTTTCTCTGCATTGAAGTCCCTGGCTACTGTGAGCGTCGCCTCTGGGTGAGTGTTTTCCTGTTTGCTTATGGCGGAATACAGCTCATTCAATGCTGTCTTTAGTGCCAGCCTAACACCTAAAGTACATAACATTATCAAACTAATTAAAATATGAAGTAGCCTTTTGTTTTGTTTTTTTGTTTCCTGATTTTTGTAACTTTAACAAAAGCTTGTAAAAATGGACTTGAAAATTCAGATCAAGTGGCTTATCAGTTTGGTGTGAATGGTTTCCCTCAGTTCTCTATTTTAATTAAAGAGAGCATGTCATGTAGTGGTTTTGGGGTATTTAACAGGGTTTTGGCTTCGGGTGGGTGTGAGGAGGCAATCATTGGACTATGTCAGACTTTATAATGGGAGAAAAACACTCCTCAGTCATGACCTCCTCGCCAAGAGACTAAAAGACCGTGCTGCCAAAAGGCTAACACTGCGTTACTTAGAGGCACACTCGGAGGCATTTTAGGATGTTTGACCATTACCCTTTTTTTTTTTTAAAGCTATAATCTAACAAGACATTGAAAGCCATATGAGTTAACTATATGATAGTGTGCTCTGTGTATTATTGGTAGTAGTAATCTACATTTATATCGTGGCACAAAATGCTTGCCTACATATTATTGGCTCAATAAATACCCCAAGTTGTTGTGCTGCCATTGCTGTTTTGGATTTGGCCGTGGGACTGGGAGGAGAAGAGTTAAAAAAAAAAAAAGTATACTTCTGTGATTAAATTCCATCCATTTAAATATATATTTATATATATATATATTTTTATTTTTATTTTTACCTGAGCTGGAATGTTGACTTGATGTTTCTGGCTGTGGTTCTACTGTGATTTGTGATGGGTGTAGTTTGGCATGTGTTGAAGAGGTAGCTCTACAGAGCAGCGTAGTCACCTGAAGGGCTGGCTGCATCCCAAATAGCAACCTACATTTACCCTATATAGAGCACTAGCCCTGGCCAACAGTAGTGCATCCAAAATAGCAACATACATATACCCTATATAGAGCACTAGCCCTGGTCAACAGTAGTGTATCTACAAAGTGTGTCGTTTGAGACGCAGATGCTTTCTGTCTGTAGATCACTTCATTGTCTCTGGGTTTAACTTTAGGAATGCGGTTGCTGCCTTGCTGATCAACCTCATTGCCACCAACTTCTTAAAACGTGTAGGGTTAGTGACTGGGAATGGAAATTCACCTGGGCTATTTGTCTATATTTAAACCTCCTGTTGCCTTAAGGTTTTATGTAGTTGAAAGATGGGGGGGGGGGGGGGGGGGGGGGGGGGGGATTTATTCTCTTTTAGTTCAGTTTTTTAGTTTTATTTTTGCTCTTGGTTCTACGCTACAAATGTTACAAAAGTTTGTGGACACCTGCTCTTCAAACATCTAATTCCAAAATCATGGGTATTTATATGGAGTTGCTCCTCCCTTTGCTGCTATAACAGCCTCCACTCTTATGGGAAGGCTTTCCACTAGATGTTGGAACATTGCTGCGGGGACTTGCTTCCATTCAGTCACGAGCATAAAGTGAGGTCGGGCACTGATGATGGGCGATTAGGCCTGGCTCGCAATTTATCCCGAATGTGTTCGATGGGCTTGAGGTCAGGGCTCTGTGCAGGCCAGTCAAGTTCTTCCACATCACTCTCAACAAACCATTTCTGTATGGACGTCGCTTTGTGGACAGGGGCATTGTCATGCTGAAACGGGAAAGGGCCTTCCCCAAAATGTTGCCACACAGTTTTGGAAGCACATAATCATCTAGAATGCCATTGCTTGCTGTAGCGTTAAGAGTTCCCTTTCATTGAATGAAGGGAACTACCTTGAACCATGACAAATTCAGCCCCAGACCTTTATTCGTCCTCCACCAAACTTTACAGTTGGCATTATGCATTGGTGCAGGTAGCGTTCTGGCATCCGCCAAACCCAGATTTTTCAGTCAGACTGCCAGATGGTGAAACGTGATTCGTCAATCCAGAGAACGCGTTTTCACTTCTCCATTTCAATGGCGGCGAGTTTTCCACCTCTCCAGCCGACGCTTGTCATTGCGCATGGTGATCTTAGGCTTGTGTGTGTCTGCTCGGCCATGGAAATCCATTTCACGAAGCTCCCGGCGAAAAGTTATTGTGCTGACGTTGCTTCCGGAGGCAGTTTGGAACTCGGAAGTGAGTGTTGCAACTGAGGACAGATGATTTTTACACACTACGCGCTTCAGCACTGTGAGCTTGTGTGGCCTACCACTTCGCAGCTGAGCCTTTTTTGCTCCTAGACATTTCCACTCCACATCCACAGCGCTTACTGTTGACCGGGGCAGGTCAAGCAGAGCAGAAATTTGACGAACTGCCTTGTTGGAAAGGTGGCATCCTACGATGGTGGTGGTGCCATGTTGAAAGTCACCTTAGCTCTTCAGTACAGGCCATTCTACTGCCAGTGTTTGCCAATGCATGGATGTGTACTCCATTTTATACTCCTGTCAACTCCTGAAATAGCCGAATCCACTAATATGGAGGAGTGTCCACATACTATTGGCTATTTAGTGTATCTAGTATGACACAAACATTTTATCTTGTGTCTGACACGAGTGCTTTAGTTTCCTTTCCTTGTCAAAGACTGAAATCTAAGTGTACTTGACTGTTTAGTGCACTTCAAGTCCTCTGACATGCTTTGTGAATGTGAAACCGGTTTTGCTTTGGAAGAATGAGTTGGCAAAATAATTTGCAGGAATCTGTGGCCATTTCAAAATACTCCTCGGTGAAAACTCTCTTTCTCTCCTTTTTTCCACCCTCCCCTTTCTCTCTCCTTTTTTCCACCCTCCCCTTTCTCTCTCCTTTTTTCCACCCTCCCCTTTCTCTCTCCTTTTTTCCACCCTCCCCTTTCTCTCTCTCTCCTTTTCCACCCTCCCCTTTCTCTCCCTCTCTCCTTTTCCACACTCCCCTTTCTCTCTCCTTTTCCACCCTCCCTTTCTCTCTCTCTCTCTCCTTTTCCACCCTCCCCTTTCTCTCTCTCTCTCTCTCTCTCTCTCTCTCTACTCTCTCTCTCCTTTTCCACCCTCCCCTTTCTCTCTCTCTCTCTCTCTCCTTTTCCACCCTCCCCTTTCTCTCTTCTCTCCTCTCTCTCCTTTTCCACCCTCCCCTTTCTCTCTCTCTCTCTCTCTCTCTCTCCTTTTCCACCCCTCCCCTTTCCTCTCTCTCTCTCTCTCCTTTTCCACCCTCCCCTTTCTCTCTCTCTCTCTCTCCCTTTTCCACCCTCCCCTTTCTCTCTCTCTCTCTCGCTCTCTCTCTCTCTCCTTTCCACCCTCCCCTTTCTCTCTCTCTCTCTCTCTCTCTCTCTCCTTTTCCACCCCCCCTTCTCGCTCTCTCTCTCTCTCTCTCTCTCTCTCTCTCTCTCCTTTCCACCTCCTTTCTCTCCTCTTTTCCACCCTCCCTTTCTCCCTCTCTCTCTCTCTCTCTTTTCCACCCTCCCCTTTCTCTCTCTCTCTCTCTCTCCTTTTCCACCCTCCCCTTTCTCTCTCTCTCTCTCTCCTTTTCCACCCTCCCCTTTCTCTCTCTCTTCTCTCTCTTTTCCACCCTCCCCTTTCTCTCTCATTCTCTCTCCTTTTCCACCCTCCCTTCTCTCTCTCTCCTTTTCCCCCTCCTTCTCTCTCTCTCTCCTTTTCCACCCTCCCTTTCTCTCTCTCTCTCTCTCTCCTTTTCCACCCTCCCCTTTCTCTCTCTCTCTCTCTCTCTCCTTTTCCACCCTCCCCTTTCTCTCTCTCTCTCTCTCTCTCTCTCTCCTTTTCCACCCTCCCCTTTCTCTCTCTCTCTCTCTCTCCTTTTCCACCCTCCCCTTTCTCTCTCTCTCTCTCTCTCTCCTTTTCCACCCTCCCCTTCTCTCTCTCTCTCTCTCTCTCCTTTTCCACCCTCCCCTTTCTCTCTCTCTCTCTCTCTCTCCTTTTCCACCCTCCCCTTTCTCTCTCTCTCTCTCTCTCCTTTTCCACCCTCCCCTTTCTCTCTCTCTCTCTCTCCTTTTCCACCCTCCCCTTTCTCTCTCTCTCTCTCTCTCTCTCTCTCTCTCTCTCTCTCCTTTTCCACCCTCCCCTTTCTCTCTCTCTCTCTCTCTCTCCTTTTCCACCCTCCCCTTTCTCTCTCTCTCTCCTCTCTCTCCTTTTCCACCCTCCCCTTTCTCTCTCTCTCTCTCTCCTTTTCCACCCCTCCCCTTTCTCTCTCTCTCTCTCTCTCTCTCTTCTCTCTCTCTCTCTCTCTCTCTCTCTCTCTCTCCTTTTCCACCCTCCCCTATCTCTCTTCTCTCTCTCTCTCTCTCTCTCTCTCTCTCTCTCTCTCCTTTTCCACCCTCCCCTTTCTCTCTCTCTCTTCTCCTTTTCCACCCTCCCCTTTCTCTCTCTCTCTCTCTCTCCTTTTCCACCCTCCCCTTTCTCTCTCTCTCTCTCCTCTCCTTTTCCACCCTCCCCTTTCTCTCTCTCTCTCTCTCTCCTTTTCCACCCTCCCCTTTCTCTCTCTCTCTCTCTCTCCTTTTCCACCCTCCCCTTTCTCTCTCTCTCTCTCTCCTTTTCCACCCTCCCCTTTCTCTCTCTCTCTCTCTCTCTCTCTCTCTCTCTCTCCTTTTCCACCCTCCCCTTTCTCTCTCTCTCTCTCTCTCTCTCTCTCTCCTTTTCCACCCTCCCCTTTCTCTCTCTCTCTCTCTCTCTCTCTCCTTTTCCACCCTCCCCTTTCTCTCTCTCCCTCTCTCTCTCTCCTTTTCCACCCTCCCCTTTCTCTCTCTCTCTCCTTTTCCACCCTCCCTCACCCCGCAGTGAGCGACCTCCAGACGTTTCTCCACTATGAGTCGGGAGCGAGCAGACTCCCAGGGGTCACTTGGGCCTGACGATGAGGTCATGCCATATAGTGACGACGAGACGGATGATGAGTTGGACCCCGGCTCAGACGAAGAGCGGCCACAGGTCGAAGAGGCCAAGAGCACCGGTAAGAGACTGGGAGCAGACACACACACACACACACCTCATCCATTAGACACTCATCTGAGAAACCACCCTTAATAATGTTAATACCACCTTTTGATTCATTTGGAAATGTACCAGTTTCACCATTCAGCTGCCATGTTCTGTCTGCCCTTTTGTTTCCAGACTCTTGACTGTCTGCCCTTTTTGTTTCCAGAGTCTTGACTGTCTGCCCTTTTTGTTTCCAGAGTCTTGACTGTCTGCCCTTTTTGTTTCCAGAGTCTTGACTGTCTGCCCTTTTTGTTTCCAGAGTCTTGACTGTCTGCCCTTTTTGTTTCCAGAGTCTTGACTGTCTGCCCTTTTGTTTCCAGAGTCTTGACTGTCTGCCCTTTTGTTTCCAGAGTCTTGACTGTCTGCCCTTTTGTTTCCAGAGTCTTGACTGTCTGCCCTTTTGTTTCCAGAGTCTTGACTGTCTGCCCTTTTGTTTCCAGAGTCTTGACTGTCTGCCCTTTTGTTTCCAGAGTCTTGACTGTCTGCCCTTTTGTTTCCAGAGTCTTGACTGTCTGCCCTTTTGTTTCCAGAGTCTTGACTGTCTGCCCTTTTGTTTCCAGAGTCTTGACTGTCTGCCCTTTTGTTTCCAGAGTCTTGACTGTCTGCCCTTTTGTTTCCAGAGTCTTGACTGTCTGCCCTTTTGTTTCCAGAGTCTTGACTGTCTGCCCTTTTGTTTCCAGAGTCTTGACTGTCTGCCCTTTTGTTTCCAGAGTCTTGACTGTCTGCCCTTTTGTTTCCAGAGTCTTGACTGTCTGCCCTTTTGTTTCCAGAGTCTTGACTGTCTGCCCTTTTGTTTCCAGAGTCTTGACTGTCTGCCCTTTTGTTTCCAGAGTCTTGACTGTCTGCCCTTTTGTTTCCAGAGTCTTGACTGTCTGCCCTTTTGTTTCCAGAGCCTTGACTGTCTGCCCTTTTGTTTCCAGAGTCTTGACTGTCTGCCCTTTTGTTTCCAGAGTCTTGACTGTCTGCCCTTTTTGTTTCCAGAGTCTTGACTGTCTGCCCTTTTTGTTTCCAGAGTCTTGACTGTCTGCCCTTTTGTTTCCAGAGTCTGGTTGGAGAGTCAAAGCAAACGACAGGGCCTTCTGTAACCTGCCAGAGTTTCAGAAAAAATACTTATTGTGTCTCAAGAAGAGTAAATATGCAGTAAGTTCCCTCTCTCCCAGTTCCACCTAGAACTGCTGGTTCAAGCCTAGGTCTTGTTCGTTAGGCACCACACGAAGGCAATGGACAGAAACAGGAAAGATGTACCTGGACTTGTCCAATAAGAAACACATGTTTTAGATTCCCAATTAAAGGATTTAGTTAAAGGATTTAAAACCGTTTATAGTTGCATGCCCTCATGAACACCAGCCTCATGAACACCAGTCTCATGAACACCAGTCTCATGAACCCTTATGAACACCAGCCTTATGAACACCAGCCTTATGAACACCAGCCTCGTGAACACCAGCCTCGTGAACACCAGCCTCATGAACACCAGCCTCGTGAACACCAGCCTCGTGAACACCAGCCTCGTGAACACCAGCCTCGTGAACACCAGCCTCATGAACACCAGCCTCATGAACCCTCATTAACACCAGCCTCATGAACACCAGCCTCGTGATCCTTAGCGAACACCAGCCTCATGAACCTTAGTGAACACTAGCCTCATGAACCTTAGTGAACACTAGCCTCATGAACCTTAGTGAACACTAGCCTCATGAGCCCTAATGAACACCAGCCTCATGAACACCAGCCTCATGAACCCTCGTGAACACCAGCCTCATGAACCCTCGTGAACACCAGCCTCATGAACCCTCATGAACACCAGCCTCATGAACCTTAGTGAACACCAGCCTCATGAACACCAGCCTCATGAACACCAGCCTCATGAACACCAGCCTCATGAACCCTCGTTAACTCCAGCCTCATGAACCTTAGTGAACACCAGCCTCATGAACACCAGCCTCATGAACCCTCGTTAACTCCAGCCTCATGAACCTTAGTGAACACTAGCCTCATGAACACTAGCCTCATGAACACTAGCCTCATGAACACCAGCCTCATGAACACCAGCCTCATGAACCCTCATGAACACCAGCCTAGTGAACCTTAGTGAACACTAACCTCATGAGCCCTCATGAACACCAGCCTCAGACTGAGTAAAGCAAAGTATTGACTGATGAAACCAGTATATATTTCTTTAGGAGTAATGCCAGTTGCTGGCAGGAGCGTGACAATAAAGGTCGGTAGGTCGGTAGAAACCGATAGAAACCGATCACTGTAATGCGCTTAGGGGGAGCACAGTGTCGTCCCTTAAACAAACCCATATTTGAGTACGGTAGGAGATAAAAGGCCGGGGCTTTGTTGAGATTTTTTCCGTTTGCATAGTATTACGTACTTTCCAATGTTGTCATCGTTGACGCAGTAGTAGATCCAGTGCATCATGGACAATAAGGAAGTATGTTATTTTATTTGATCCTTTCTGGTTGTCCCTACTTCCTCCTTCCTGTGCTGATGTGTCTGTCAGATTGGCCTGAACACTTTGCATTATTACGGCTCCATAAAATACACAGATTCTGGGCTGAAAATAATATATATGTATATATGTGTGTGTGTATATATATGTGTATGTGTATATATATGTGTATGTATGTGTGTGTGTGTGTATGTATGTATGTATATATGTGTGTGTGTGTATATATATATATTTATATTTACTAGTGACTGACAGAACAGGACTTCTGGTCAGTCTGTAGTTGGCTCTCTTTCCCCATCTGTGGCGATAGAACTTCTTATCTTTAGTGTTCATTTACTTGTTAGTCACCATTAGAATAATCTCATGTTACCACACTCCTCAGTGTCGATCATCAGAGAGTTATCCTGAAATCAAGGCTACCATTATGAAAATGAGGTGATATGAATCGCATTCAGTTGTCTATTAAAAAGAAAAAAAGCCTTGTTGGATTGCTAACTGCAGGCACATTGGTGGCACAAAGTACAGATGTCAAACTATGACTAAGTCTTCTCTGACATCTGAGAATAGCTCAGCTTTTGTTTGCAGCTATTCATTTGTTTTTCCGTGATCCGTGGTTGTGCTCTGCCTGCCGTAAGGTATTGGGATTATGACACTGGGAAATTCCTTGTACACAGTAGACACTCGCCTAAAAACCAACCTCCCTCTTTCTTCTGTTAGTAATTCCTTAAAGGAATGGACAGAGCAAGTGTAGGGTGTTCTGTGTGTAACTAAATGTGCTGCTTTCCCTGGTTAAATAAAGTGCAGAGAGTCTGGGCTAAAGCCACTACCTTTTTTAAAGCACCACTCCTAAACCACACTCTTATCCATAATAATCTATAATAATCCATAATAATCCATAATAATCTATAATAATCCATAATAATCCATAATAATCCATAATAATCTATAATAATCTATAATAATCCATAATAATCCATAATAATCCATAATAATCTATAATAATCTATAATAATCCATAATAATCTATAATAATCCATCTTCACCTAGCTGCTGCTGTTTTTCCTTTGAAGACTACTCTTATAAAGTCCTTTACACTGGTGTAAAATCAAATCACATTTTATTTGTCACATGCGCCGAATTCAACAGGTGTAGACTTTACAGTGAAATGTTTACTTACGAGCCATTTAACCAACAATGCGGTTTTAAGAAATTACAACAACAAAAAAGTAACAAATAAAAGTAACAAATAATTAAAGAGCAGCAGTTAAATAACAATTTAAAGGCTGTATTCAGGTGGGTACCAGTACAGAGTCAGTGTGGAGGCTATATACAGAGTATTACGGTACAGAGTCAATGTGGAGGCTATATACAGGGGGTACCGGTACAGAGTCAATGTGGAGGCTATATACAGGGGGTACCGGTACCGAGTCAATGTGGAGGCTATATACAGGGTATTACGGTACAGAGTCAGTGTGGAGGCTATATACAGGGGGTACCGGTACAGAGTCAGTGTGGAGGCTATATACAGGGTATTACGGTACAGAATCAATGTGGAGGCTATATACAGGGTATTACGGTACAGAGTCAATGTGGAGGCTATATACAGGGTGTTACGGTACAGAGTCAGTGTGGAGGCTATATACAGGGTGTTACTGGTACAGAGTCAGTGTGGAGGCTATATACAGGGTGTTACTGGTACAGAGTCAGTGTGGAGGCTATATACAGGGTGTTACGGTACAGAGTCAGTGTGGAGCCTATATACAGGGTATTACGGTACAGAGTCAGTGTGGAGGCTATATTCAGGCGGGTACCGGTACAGAGTCAATGTGGAGGCTATATACAGGGGGTACCGGTACAGAGTCAATGTGGAGGCTATATACAGGGGGTACCGGTACAGAGTCAATGTGGAGACTATATACAGGGGGTACCGGTACAGCGTCAATGTGGAGGCTATATACAGGGGGTACCGGTACCGAGTCAATGTGGAGGCTATATACAGGGGGTACCGGTACAGAGTCAATGTGGAGGCTATATACAGGGGGTACCGGTACAGAGTCAATGTGGAGACTATGTACCGGTACCCCCTGTATAGAGTCAATGTGGAGGCTATATACAGGGGGTACCGGTACAGAGTCAATGTGGAGGCTATATACAGGGGGTACTGTTACAGAGTTAGTGTGGAGGCTATATACAGGGTATTACGGTACAGAGTCAATGTGGAGGCTATATACAGGGTATTACGGTACAGAGTCAATGTGGAGGCTATATACAGGGTGTTACGGTACAGAGTCAATGTGGAGGCTATATACAGGGTATTACGGTACAGAGTCAATGTGGAGGCTATATACAGGGTGTTACTGGTACAGAGTCAATGTGGAGGCTATATACAGGGTGTTACTGGTACAGAGTCAATGTGGAGGCTATATACAGGGTGTTACTGGTACAGAGTCAATGTGGAGGCTATATACAGGGTGTTACTGGTACAGAGTCAATGTGGAGGCTATATACAGGGTGTTACTGGTACAGAGTCAATGTGGAGGCTATATACAGGGTGTTACTGGTACAGAGTCAGTGTGGAGGCTATATACAGGGTGTTACTGGTACAGAGTCAGTGTGGAGGCTATATACAGGGTGTTACGGTACAGAGTCAGTGTGGAGCCTATATACAGGGTATTACGGTACAGAGTCAATGTGGAGGCTATATACAGGGGGTACCGGTACCGAGTCAATGTGGAGGCTATATACAGGGGGTACCGGTACAGAGTCAATGTGGAGGCTATATACAGGGGGGTACCGGTACAGAGTCAATGTGGAGACTATGTACCGGTACCCCCTGTATAGAGTCAATGTGGAGGCTATATACAGGGGGTACCGGTACAGAGTCAATGTGGAGGCTATATACAGGGGGTACCGGTACCGAGTCAATGTGGAGGCTATATACAGGGTATTACGGTACAGAGTCAGTGTGGAGGCTATATACAGGGGGTACCGGTACAGAGTCAGTGTGGAGGCTATATACAGGGTATTACGGTACAGAATCAATGTGGAGGCTATATACAGGGTATTACGGTACAGAGTCAATGTGGAGGCTATATACAGGGTGTTACGGTACAGAGTCAGTGTGGAGGCTATATACAGGGTATTACGGTACAGAGTCAGTGTGGAGGCTATATTCAGGCGGGTACTGTTACAGAGTCAATGTGGAGGCTATATACAGGGGGGTACCGGTACAGAGTCAATGTGGAGGCTATATACAGGGGGGTACCGGTACAGAGTCAATGTGGAGGCTATATACAGGGGGTACCGGTACAGAGTCAATGTGGAGGCTATATACAGGGGGTACCGGTACAGAGTCAATGTGGAGGCTATATACAGGGGGTACCGGTACAGAGTCAATGTGGAGGCTATATACAGGGGGTACCGGTACAGAGTCAGTGTGGAGGCTATATACAGGGTATTACGGTACAGAGTCAATGTGGAGGCTATATACAGGGTATTACGGTACAGAGTCAATGTGGAGGCTATATACAGGGTGTTACGGTACAGAGTCAATGTGGAGGCTATATACAGGGTATTACGGTACAGAGTCAATGTGGAGGCTATATACAGGGTGTTACTGGTACAGAGTCAGTGTGGAGGCTATATACAGGGTGTTACTGGTACAGAGTCAGTGTGGAGGCTATATACAGGGTGTTACTGGTACAGAGTCAGTGTGGAGGCTATATACAGGGTGTTACGGTACAGAGTCAGTGTGGAGCCTATATACAGGGTATTACGGTACAGAGTCAGTGTGGAGGCTATATTCAGGCGGGTACTGTTACAGAGTCAATGTGGAGGCTATATACAGGGGGTACCGGTACAGAGTCAATGTGGAGGCTATATACAGGGGGTACCGGTACAGAGTCAATGTGGAGGCTATATACAGGGGGTACCGGTACAGAGTCAATGTGGAGACTATATACAGGGGGTACCGGTACAGAGTCAATGTGGAGGCTATATACAGGGGGTACCGGTACCGAGTCAATGTGGAGGCTATATACAGGGGGTACCGGTACCGAGTCAATGTGGAGGCTATATACAGGGGGTACCGGTACAGAGTCAATGTGGAGGCTATATACAGGGGGTACCGGTACAGAGTCAATGTGGAGACTATGTACCGGTACCCCCTGTATAGAGTCAATGTGGAGGCTATATACAGGGGGGTACCGGTACAGAGTCAAGGTGGAGGCTATATACAGGGTATTACGGTACAGAGTCAGTGTGGAGACTATACACAGGGTGTTACTGGTACAGAGTCAATGTGGAGGCTATATACAGGGTATTACGGTACAGAATCAATGTGGAGGCGGTACAGAGTCAGTGTGGAGGCTATACACAGGGTGTTACTGGTACAGAGTCAGTGTGGAGGCTAAATACAGGGGGCACCGGTACCGAGGCAGTGTGGAGGCTATATACAGGGGGCACCGGTACCAAGTCAGTGTGGAGGCTATATACAGGGGGTACCGGTACCAAGTCAGTGTGGAGGCTATATACAGGGTGTTTCGGTACCAAGTCAGTGTGGAGGCTATATACAGGGGGCACCGGTACAGAGTCAGTGTGGAGGCTATATACAGGGGGTACCGGTACAGAGTCAATGTGGAGGCTATATACAGGGTGTTACAGTACAGAGTCAGTGTGGAGGCGATATACAGGGTGTTACTGGTACAGAGTCAGTGTGGAGGCTATATACAGGGTGTTACGGTACAGAGTCAGTGTGGAGCCTATATACAGGGTATTACGGTACAGAGTCAGTGTGGAGGCTATATTCAGGCGGGTACTGTTACAGAGTCAGTGTGGAGGCTATATACAGGGTGTTACTGGTACAGAGTCAGTGTGGAGGCTATATACAGGGTGTTACTGGTACAGAGTCAGTGTGGAGGCTATATACAGGGTGTTACGGTACAGAGTCAGTGTGGAGCCTATATACAGGGTATTACGGTACAGAGTCAGTGTGGAGGCTATATTCAGGCGGGTACTGTTACAGAGTCAATGTGGAGGCTATATACAGGGGGTACCGGTACAGAGTCAATGTGGAGGCTATATACAGGGGGTACCGGTACAGAGTCAATGTGGAGGCTATATACAGGGGGTACCGGTACAGAGTCAATGTGGAGACTATATACAGGGGGTACCGGTACAGAGTCAATGTGGAGGCTATATACAGGGGGTACCGGTACCGAGTCAATGTGGAGGCTATATACAGGGGGTACCGGTACCGAGTCAATGTGGAGGCTATATACAGGGGGTACCGGTACAGAGTCAATGTGGAGGCTATATACAGGGGGTACCGGTACAGAGTCAATGTGGAGACTATGTACCGGTACCCCCTGTATAGAGTCAATGTGGAGGCTATATACAGGGGGTACCGGTACAGAGTCAAGGTGGAGGCTATATACAGGGTATTACGGTACAGAGTCAGTGTGGAGACTATACACAGGGTGTTACTGGTACAGAGTCAATGTGGAGGCTATATACAGGGTATTACGGTACAGAATCAATGTGGAGGCGGTACAGAGTCAGTGTGGAGGCTATACACAGGGTGTTACTGGTACAGAGTCAGTGTGGAGGCTAAATACAGGGGGCACCGGTACCGAGGCAGTGTGGAGGCTATATACAGGGGGCACCGGTACCAAGTCAGTGTGGAGGCTATATACAGGGGGGTACCGGTACCAAGTCAGTGTGGAGGCTATATACAGGGGGCACCGGTACAGAGTCAGTGTGGAGGCTATATACAGGGGGTACCGGTACAGAGTCAATGTGGAGGCTATATACAGGGTGTTACAGTACAGAGTCAGTGTGGAGGCGATATACAGGGTGTTACTGGTACAGAGTCAGTGTGGAGGCTATATTCAGGCGGGTACTGTTACAGAGTCAATGTGGAGGCTATATACAGGGGGTACCGGTACAGAGTCAATGTGGAGGCTATATACAGGGGTTACCGGTACAGAGTCAATGTGGAGGCTATATACAGGGGGTACCTGGTACAGAGTCAATGTGGAGACTATATACAGGGGGTACCGGTACAGAGTCAATGTGGAGGCTATATACAGGGGGTACCGGTACAGAGTCAATGTGGAGGCTATATACAGGGGGTACCGGTACAGAGTCAATGTGGAGGCTATATACAGGGGGTACCGGTACAGAGTCAATGTGGAGACTATGTACCGGTACCCCCTGTATAGAGTCAATGTGGAGGCTATATACAGGGGGTACCGGTACAGAGTCAATGTGGAGGCTATATACAGGGTGTTACGGTACAGAGTCAAGGTGGAGGCTATATACAGGGTATTACGGTACAGAGTCAGTGTGGAGACTATACACAGGGTGTTACTGGTACAGAGTCAATGTGGAGGCTATATACAGGGTATTACGGTACAGAATCAATGTGGAGGCGGTACAGAGTCAGTGTGGAGGCTATACACAGGGTGTTACTGGTACAGAGTCAGTGTGGAGGCTAAATACAGGGGGCACCGGTACCGAGGCAGTGTGGAGGCTATATACAGGGGGCACCGGTACCAAGTCAGTGTGGAGGCTATATACAGGGGGTACCGGTACCAAGTCAGTGTGGAGGCTATATACAGGGGGCACCGGTACAGAGTCAGTGTGGAGGCTATATACAGGGGGTACCGGTACAGAGTCAATGTGGAGGCTATATACAGGGTGTTACAGTACAGAGTCAATGTGGAGGCTATATACAGGGGGTACTGTTACAGAGTCAGTGTGGAGGCTATATACAGGGTGTTACGGTACAGAGTCAAGGTGGAGGCTATATACAGGGTATTACGGTACAGAGTCAGTGTGGAGACTATACACAGGGTGTTACTGGTACAGAGTCAATGTGGAGGCTATATACAGGGTATTACGGTACAGAATCAATGTGGAGGCGGTACCAAGTCAGTGTGGAGGCTATATACAGGGGGCACCGGTACCGAGGCAGTGTTGATGATCAGCGTGGCAGATGTGTTGTTGCCTACCCTTACCACCTGGGGCCAGCCCGTCAGGATGTCCAGGATCCAGTTGCAGAGGGAGGTGTTTAGTCCCAGGGTCCTAAGCTTAGTGATGAGCTTCGTGGGCACTATGGTGTTGAATACTGAGCTGTAGTCAGTGAACAGCATTCTCACATACGTGTTCCTTTTGTCCAGGTGAGAAAGGGCAGTCTGGAGTGCGATTGAGATTGCATCATGTCTATGTTTGGGCGGTATGTGAATTGGGGTGGGTCTAGGGTTTCCGGAACAGTTGAGTACACGTCCTGGTAATCCGTCTGGCCCAGCGGCTTTGTGAACCTGTTTTTAAAAGTTTTGATCAAATCAAATGTATTTATATACATCCGCTGATATATCAAAGTGCTGTACAGAAACCCAGCCTAAAACAGCAAGCAATACAGGTGTAGAAGCACGGTGGCTAGGAAAAACTCCCTAGAAAGTCCACAACCTAGGAAGAAACCTGGCTATGAGGGGTGGCCAGTCCTCTTCTGGCTGTGCCGGGTGGAGATTAGAACAGAACATGGCCAAGATGTTCAAATGTTCATAAATGACCAGCATGGTAAAACAAGTCAGCACCTCAGGAGTAAATGTCAGTTGGCTTTTCTTAGCCGATCATTGAGAGTATCTCGACCTCTCCTGCTGTCTCTAGAGAGTTGAAAACAGTAGGTCTGGGACAGGTAGCACGTCCGGTGAACAGGTCAGGGTTCCATAGCCGAAAGCAGAACAGTTGAAACTGGAGTAGCAGCACGACCAGGTGGACTGGGGACAGCAAGGAGTCCTCATGCCAGGTAGTCCTGAGGCATGGTCCTAGGGCTCAGATCCTCTGAGAGAAGAAGAAAGAAAGAGAATTAGAGAGCATACTTAAATTCACACAGGACACCAGATAAGACGGGAGAAATACTCCAGATATAACAGACTAACCCTAGCCCCCCGACACATAAACTACTGCAGCAAAAATACTGGAGGCTGAGACAGGAGGGGCCAGGAGACACTGTGGCCCCATCCGATGATACCCCCAGACGGGGCCAAACAGGCAGGATATAACCCCACCCATTTTGCCAAAGCACAGCCCCCACACCACTGTAGGGTTATCTTCACATCGGCTACTGAGCGCGTTACCACACATCCATCCGGAACAGCTGGTGCTCTCATGCATGCCTATGTACAGTTATTTAAGTGACTATGCGTAGATAATAACAGAGAGTAGCATCAGTGTAGAAGAGGGGGGGGGGGTCAATGCAAATAGTCTGGGTAGCCATGTCTCGTCCTTTGGGTGTCCTAGACGTATTCTGCATTCCAGATGGTACTCTCTTCCCCTGTATACCTGCACTACTTTTGAGTCCTGGTCACCTTTATAGGACATACAGTTGAAGTCGGAAGTTTACATACACTTAGGCTGGAGTCATTAAAACTCGTTTTTCAACCACTCCACAAATTTTTTGTTAACAAACTATAGTTTTGGCAAGTCGGTTAGGACATATACTATACTGTGCATGATACAAGTACTTTTTCCAACAATTGTTTACAGACAGATTATTTCACTTATAATTCACTGTATCACAATTCCAGTGGGTCAGAAGTTTACATACACTAAGTTGACTGTGCCTTTTAAACAGCTTGGACAATTCCAGAAAATGATGTAATGGCTTTAGAAGCTTCTGATAGGCTAATTGACATCATTGGAGTCAATTGGAGGTGTACCTGTGGATGTATTTCAAGGCCTACCTTCAAACCCAGTGCCTCTTTGCTTGACATCATGGGAAAATCAAAAGAAATCAGCCAAATCATTGTAGACCTCCACAAGTCTGGTTCCTCCTTGGGAGCAATTTCCAAACGCCTGCGGGAACCACGTTCATCTGTACAAACAATAGTACGCAAGTATAAACACCATGGGACCACGCAGTCGTCATACCGCTCAGGAAGGAGACGTGTTCTGTATCCTAGAGATGAACGTACTTTGGTGCGAGAAGTGCAAATCGATCCCAGAACAACAGCAAAGGACCTTGTGAAGATGTTGGAGGAAACGGGTACAAAAGTATGATGGCTTAAGGACAACAAAGTCAAGGTATTGGAGTGGCCATCACAAAGCCCTGACCTCAATCCTATAGAAAATTTGTGGGCAGAACTGAGAAAGCGTGTGTGAGCAAGGAGGCCTACAAACCTGACTCGGATACACCAGCTCTGTCAGGAGGAATGGGCCAATATTCACCCAACTTATTGTGGGAAGCTTGTGGAAGGCTACCCAAAACATTTGACCCAAGTTAAACAATTTAAAGGCAATGCTACCAAATACTAATTGAGTGTATGTAAACGTCTGACCCACTGGGAATGTGATGAAAGAAATAAAATAGATAAATAATTCTCCCTTACGATCATTCTGACATTTCACATTCTGAAAATAGTGGTGATCCTAACTGACCTAAAACAGGGAATTTTTACTGTGATTAAATGTCAGGAATTGTGAAAAACTGAACCACTCTGTGTCCGTAAAGCCCAGTTGTGTCTTCCCAGAAACCTTTGTTAAAATGGGGCGGCAGGGTAACCTAGTGGTTAGAGCACTAGACTAGTAACCCCCTCAAACCCCCGAGCCGACAAGGTACAAATCTGTCGTTCTGCCCCTGAACAGGCAGTTAACCCACTGTTCCTAGACTGTCATTGAAAATAAGAATGTGTTCTTAACTGACTTGCCTGGTTAAATAAAGGTTAAAAAAAAAGTGTTTTGTATTTATAGGAGCCTCACATCTCTGTATGGACATTTTAAAGTGGAGGAGTTCTCCCTGTGTGATCTTAACCATGTTTATGTACCTGTCATTATTTCTTCAGTTCACCGTCTTACCAAATGTACTGTTGTTTTTTTTGTTTTTTCTGTGCCCTAGGGGAATGGTATCAAGACATACAAATATAACGCCTTGACGTTCATCCCACTGAATCTGTTCGAGCAGTTCAAACGAGCTGCTAACCTTTACTTCCTGGCACTGCTCGTCTTACAGGTAAGTCTGCTGAAGACAGCTTGTGTTCCATCCAACTTTCAATACTAACAGATTCTAAGAATCTTCAAGTGCTAGACGGTGAGGTTCCACTTGTAGCAGTGTTCTGTCAGACATCCCAGTTTGTGCTACAGTACGGAAGGAATCAAATCAATACTATTGTCAGTGGTTTCGTAAAGAACAGGTGTCGACTAATGGGTGAAATGCTTACTTTACCGGTCCTTTTTTCAACAATGCAGAGTTAAAGATAAGATTTAAATAATAAATCAATAGAAATAGTGACACGAGGAATAAATACACAGTGAATAACAATAACATGGCTTAACACAGGAAGTACCAGGTAATAACATGGCTTAACACAGGAAGTACCAGGTAATAACATGGCTTAACACAGGAAGTACCAGGTAATAACATGGCTTAACACAGGAAGTACCAGGTAATAACATGGCTTTACACAGGAAGTACCAGGTAATAACATGGCTTTACACAGGAAGTACCAGGTAATAATGTGGCTTTACACAGGAAGCACCAGGTAATAACATGGCTTTTTCAGGGAGTACCAGGTGGCTATTTACATGACTATATACAGGGAGTACCAGTACAGAGTCGTTGCAGGAGTACCAGGTAATTGAGGTAGATATGTACATGCAGGTAAAGATAAAGTAACTAGGCAACCGGATGGATGCTTCTCCGAAGCACGAACCCGCCAAGCTGTACTGCTTCTTGACATGCTGCTTAACCCGGAAGCCAGCCACACCGATGTGTCGGAGGAAACCCTATACAGCTGGCGACTGAAATCAGCGTGCATGCCATAAGGAGTCGCTAGAGCGCAATTGTACAAGGACAATCCCGGCCGGCCAAACCCTCCCCTGACCCGAACGACGCTGGGCCAATTCTGCGCCGCCTCATGCGTCTCCCGGTCGCGGCGACACAGCCCGGGTTCGACCCGTGTCTGTAGTGACGACTCTACCACTGCGATGCAGTGCCTTAGACCACTGCGCCACTCGGGAGGCCCCCATTTGTCATACTTGAGTAAAAGCAAAGATACCTTAATAGAAAATGACTCAAGTAAAAGTGAGCCAGTAAAATACTACTTGAGTAAAAGTCTAAAAGTATTTGGTTTTAAATATACTTAAGTATCAAATGTAAATGTAATTGCTAAAATATACTAAAGTATAAAAAGTAATCATATCACATTCCTTATTAAACAAACCAGACGGCACCATTGAATTTTTTAATTTACAGACAGACAGGGGTACCCTCCAACACTCAGACATAATTTACAAATAACACGTGTATTTAGTGAGTTGCCCAGATCAGAGGCAGTAGAGATGACCAGGGATGTTCTCTGTTTAGTGAGTCCTCCAGATCAGAGGCAGTAGAGATGACCAGGGATGTTCTCTGTTTAGTGAGTCCTCCAGATCAGAGGCAGTAGGGATGACCAGGGATGTTCTCTGTTTAGTGAGCCACCGACCCAGGGGATTGGATGTGCTGACAGCCTGGTACATCACTGGGGAAGAGAAGCTTACCCCTATACACATCTACTTCTTTCGCTCCACTATCCCTGCACTTTGTAAATATGGTACCGGTACTGACCCTGTAATATAATTTCTCGTGTTCAACGTACATGACCGTGGTGATGAAGTGTTCTTTTTAAGCAATACGGCTCGAAGGGGCTGTGGTATATGGCCAATATACCACGGCTAAGGGCTGTTCTTAGGCACAACGCAACTCAAACCCCAGAGGTACCTTATTGCTATTATAAACTGGTTACCAATGTAATTAGAGCAGTACAAATAAATGTTTTTGTCATACCCATGGTGTACGGTCTGATATACCACGGCTGTCAGCAAATCAGGATTCAGGGCTCGAACCACCCAGTTTATAATACAGGATACTGGTCTGAATAGTAATGTAGTGTTATACAGGACCCTGGTCTGAGTAGTAATGTAGTGTTATACAGGACCCTGGTCTGAGTAGTAATGTAGTGTTATACAGGACCCTGGTCTGAGTAGTAATGTAGTGGTGTTATACAGGACCCTGGTCTGAGTAGTAATGTAGTGGTGTTATACAGGACCCTGGTCTGAGTAGTAATGTAGTGTTGTTATACAGGACCCTGGCCTGAGTAGTAATGTAGTGGTGTTATACTGGACCCTGGTCTGAGTAGTAATGTAGTGTTCTACAGGAACCTGGTCTGAGTAGTAATGTGGTGTTATACTGGACCCTGGTCTGAGTAGTAATGTAGTGTTCTACAGGACCCTGGTCTGAGTAGTAATGTAGTGGTGTTCTACATGACCCTGGTCTGAGTAGTAATGTAGTGGTGTTCTACTGGACCCTGGTCTGAGTAGTAATGTAGTGGTGTTCTACTGGACCCTGGTCTGAGTAGTAATGTAGTGTTCTACAGGACCCTGGTCTGAGTAGTAATGTAGTGGTGTTCTACAGGACCCTGGCCTGAGCAGGGATGAAGCACTGTTGGTCAACAGAAACAGATCAATAAAATATGAAGCATTATAATCAGATTATTCCTGCAGTCAACACACTGCCTTTAAATGTTCTAACGTATCGGATAAAGGAATAGATTGTGATATTAATACCCATGTTTTTACTTGCCAGATTATTCCCGAGATCACCACGTTGCCTTGGTACACCACCTTAGTGCCTTTAGTTCTGGTGCTGGGAATCACAGCCATCAAAGACCTGGTGGACGATCTGGTGAGTGACTCCGACCTCCTCCTTCACTGGCTGCATCTCAATTCTCCTCCCTTCTCCCAAAGTATGCATTTGTTAACACTCCCCATCATGGATTTAAAAAACACAAGATTGGTGTAAAAGCATTGGCGAGAAGTTCTCTGCAAGTATGGAAAAAAAGAGTGTAAAATCGGGACATTTTTGCCACTTGCCCAGACTGTTAACTTCATCCAACCATGTCGTTCCTACAGACTCTGTTCATCCAACCATGTCGTTCCTACAGACTCTGTTCATCCAACCATGTCGTTCCTACAGACTCTGTTCATCCAACCATGTCGTTCCTACAGACTCTGTTCATCCAACCATGTCGTTCCTACAGACTCTGTTCATCCAACCATGTCGTTCCTACAGACTCTGTTCATCCAACCATGTCGTTCCTACAGACTCTGTTCATCCAACCATGTCGTTCCTACAGACTCTGTTCATCCAACCATGTCGTTCCTACAGACTCTGTTCATCCAACCATGTCGTTCCTACAGACTGTTCATCCAACCATGTCGTTCCTACAGACTCTGTTCATCCAACCATGTCGTTCCTACAGACTCTGTTCATCCAACCATGTCGTTCCTACAGACTCTGTTCATCCAACCATGTCGTTCCTACAGACTCTGTTCATCCAACCATGTCGTTCCTACAGACTCTGTTCATCCAACCATGTCGTTCCTACAGACTCTGTTCATCCAACCATGTCGTTCCTACAGACTCTGTTCATCCAACCATGTCGTTCCTACAGACTCTGTTCATCCAACCATGTCGTTCCTACAGACTCTGTTCATCCAACCATGTCGTTCCTACAGACTGTTCATCCAACCATGTCGTTCCTACAGACTCTGTTCATCCAACCATGTCGTTCCTACAGATGAGAGACAGACCAAGAAAGAGGCCTCCTTTTCATTGATGACATATGCAGCTCACTCCATTTAATGAAGAGAACATTGTGGTCCATTTTTTATCTTAGTGCTGAACCCCTGCCTGGTGTTTTCCCTTTCCTCTCTAACAGGCCCGCCACAGGATGGACAACGAGATCAATAATAGGAAGTGTGAAGTTCTCCTGGATGGCAGGTAATGACTAGGAACCACAGAGAATCACTCCTTCGATAATAACTAGTTTTAATCAAGGGTGCAGCTCCATTGAAGGTTCACACCATTTTAAAGTAGTCAACTGGGCGGGACTTGAAGTGTTTTTAAGGAAGGATCACAAAGTTACATCCAGGTCATTAGGGTTAGGGTTACACAATGCAAATAGTCCGGGTAGCCATTTGATAACCTGTTCAGGAGTCTTATGGCTTGGGGGTAAAAACTGTTGAGAAGCCTTTTTGTCCTAGACTTGGCACTCCGGTACTGCTTGCCATGCGGTAGCAGAGAGAACAGTTGTATGGTATGAATGTATATTACACAATACTGTTATAGTTTCTATCTGTTGGTGTGGAGCTCCTTGGTACAGCAGCATACCCTTTTATAATATATTGAATAGTTTTTATTGTATTTGTCTGTGTTATCAAGACAAATGTCATGTTTTGAACATCACCTACAAAGAATCTGAATAGCTGAATGAAACAAACTTTTTTTCCAAACCAGGTTTCAAGTGTCGAAGTGGATGAATATCCATGTCGGTGATGTGGTTCGTTTGAAGAAAAATGATCACATCCCGGTAATGTCATATATTTGTTCTTTGACTAAAAACCCAACTAGCCATTATATAATTCAGTTACAATATTTTGATTTGGTTATTAGATTTTTTTTTTTCTCCCATTTTTTTTTCTTCTTCATTTAGGCCGACATTCTGTTGTTGTCCAGTTCAAACCCCAACAGTCTTTGTTATGTTGAAACCGCCGAGCTCGATGGGTAAGATGTTCTCCAATGGACGTTCAATTATGACTGGTCCCAAATGGAACCCTATTCCCTATATAGTGCACTACTTTAGACCAGAGCCCTATAGAACCATATTCCCTATGTAGTGCACTACTTTAGACCAGAGCCCTATGGAACCCTATTCCCTATATATAGTGCACTACTTTAGACCAGAGCCCTATAGAACCATATTCCCTATGTAGTGCACTACTTTAGACCAGAGCCCTATGGAACCCTATTCCCTATATATAGTGCACTACTTTAGACCAGAGCCCTATAGAACCATATTCCCTATGTAGTGCACTATTTTAGACCAGAGCCCTATGGAACCCTATTCCCTATATATAGTGCACTACTTTAGACCAGAGCCCTATAGAACCATATTCCCTATGTAGTGCACTACTTTAGACCAGAGCCCTATGGAACCCTATTCCCTATATATAGTGCACTACTTTAGACCAGAGCCCTATAGAACCCTATTCCCTATATAGTGCACTACTTTAGACCAGAGCCCTATGGAACCCTATTCCCTATATAGTACATTACTTTAGACCAGAGCCCTATGGAACCCTATTCCCTATATAGTGCACTACTTTAGACCAGAGCCCTATGGAACCCTATTCCCTATGTAGTGCACTACTTTAGACCAGAGCCCTATGGAACCCTATTCCCTATGTAGTGCACTACTTTAGACCAGAGCCCTATAGAACCCTATTCCCTATATATAGTGCACTACTTTAGACCAGAGCCCTATGGAACCCTATTCCCTATGTAGTACACTACTTTAGACCAGAGCCCTATATAGAACCCTATTCCCTATGTAGTACACTACTTTAGACCAGAGCCCTATAGAACCCTATTCCCTATATATAGTGCACTACTTTAGACCAGAGCCCTATGGAACCCTATTCCCTATGTAGTACACTACTTTAGACCAGAGCCCTATATAGAACCCTATTCCCTATGTAGTGCACTACTTTAGACCAGAGCCCTATAGAACCCTATTCCCTATATAGTGCACTACTTTAGACCAGAGCCCTATATAGAACCCTATTCCCTATATAGTGCACTACTTTAGACCAGAGCCCTATAGAACCCTATTCCCTATATAGTACACTACTTTAGACCAGAGCCCTATGGAACCCTATTCCCTATATAGTGCACTACTTTAGACCAGAGCCCTATATAGAACCCTATTCCCTATATAGTGCACTACTTTAGACCAGAGCCCTATAGAACCATATTCCCTATGTAGTGCACTACTTTAGACCAGAGCCCTATAGAACCCTATTCCCTATATATAGTGCACTACTTTAGACCAGAGCCCTATAGAACCCTATTCCCTATATAGTGCACTACTTTAGACCAGAGCCTTATAGAACCCTATTCCTTATGTAGTGCACTACTTTAGAACCAGAGCCCTATGGTCCGTGGTCTAACTTAGTGCACTATCCTGTATAGAGAATACGGTGCCATTTGGGATGCAGACCATGTCTTCAAACCTTTTTTTTAATGTGTGATTTAATTTGTCAAGAACTTCCCCTTTGATAACATGATAAAATTACATTGACAGAATGTGCTTTTGTGTAAACGTCAAACATTTTAGAGGCGAAGTGAGATCAAAAGGGTTTGCTGAGACTTGTTATTATCACATAGTCTCCTTCAGCCTGGAGATTAGTTTTCAAACTCATTAGTCAAACAATACTATCAGAAGCCCAGCATGGTTCAGTTCATTCAATCAAATGTTCAGGTTATTGTCCTTGTGTAAAATGTACAGACGTTTCTTAATATACATATATATATATACTGAATTTGTCCCCAAATGAGTCTACTGAAATGTCAATGTACATTTGATTGTTTTGCAGGGAAACCAACCTGAAGTTTAAAATGGGTCTGAAAGTGACAGACGAGAGACTGCAGGAGGAGGGCCAGCTGGCACAGTTTGACGGTAACATACTGCTGTACCGTCCGTCTTAACTAACAGATGGACGTTAGATACTGTATATTCATTTAGATATGTCTGGTGGGTCTTAAGAGGACTAACTGTAGATCGCTATGGAGAAGAGCATCTGCAAATGCCCAAAATGTTGTATAAAATGTGTGTATTTTGGAGAGGGAGTGGGAGAGAGAATCCCCATACAGCCGTGATAGTGTGTCACTGTTCCCTTGTTTCCTCATACAGCCGTGATAGTGTGTGGTCACTGTTCCCTTGTTTCCTCATACAGCCGTGATAGTGTGTGGTCACTGTTCCCTTGTTTCCTCATACAGCCGTGATAGTGTGTGGTCACTGTTCCCTTGTTTCCTCATACAGCCGTGATAGTGGGTCACTGTTCCCTTGTTTCCTCATACAGCCGTGATAGTGTGTGGTCACTGTTCCCTTGTTTCCTCATACAGCCGTGATAGTGGGTCACTGTTCCCTCGTTTCCTCATACAGCCGTGATAGTGTGTCACTGTTCCCTTGTTTCCTCATACAGCCGTGATAGTGTGGTCACTGTTCCCTTGTTTCCTCATACAGCCGTGATAGTGTGTGTCACTGTTCCCTTGTTTCCTCATACAGCCGTGATAGTGTGTGGTCACTGTTCCCTTGTTTCCTCATACAGCCGTGATAGTGGGTCACTGTTCCCTCGTTTCCTCATACAGCCGTGATAGTGTGTCACTGTTCCCTTGTTTCCTCATACAGCCGTGATAGTGTGGTCACTGTTCCCTTGTTTCCTCATACAGCCGTGATAGTGTGGTCACTGTTCCCTTGTTTCCTCATACAGCCGTGATAGTGTGTGGTCACTGTTCCCTTGTTTCCTCATACAGCCGTGATAGTGTGTGGTCACTGTTCCCTCGTTTCCTCATACAGCCGTGATAGTGGGTCACTGTTCCCTTGTTTCCTCATACAGCCGTGATAGTGTGTGGTCACTGTTCCCTCGTTTCCTCATACAGCCGTGATAGTGGGTCACTGTTCCCTTGTTTCCTCATACAGCCGTGATAGTGTGGTCACTGTTCCCTTGTTTCCTCATACAGCCGTGATAGTGGGTCACTGTTTCCTCATACAGCCGTGATAGTGTGTGGTCACTGTTCCCTCGTTTCCTCATACAGCCGTGATAGTGTGTCACTGTTCCCTTGTTTCCTCATACAGCCGTGATAGTGTGTCACTGTTCCCTCGTTTCCTCATACAGCCATGATAGTGTCACTGTTTCCTCATACAGCCGTGATAGTGTGTGGTCACTGTGTCCTTGTTTCCTCATACAGCCATGATCGTGTGTGAGGAGCCTAACAACCGTCTGGATAAGTTCACGGGGACCATGCGTTGGAGGAAAGAACGCTTCCCTCTGGATCTGGACAATATGATGCTGAGAGGATGTAGGATCAGAAACACTGACGAGTGTCACGGACTGGTCATCTTCGCAGGTAAATACCTTGCATAACCTTTCAGAACCAATGGATATACACACTCACTCACTCACTCACTCACTCACTCACTCACTCACTCACTCACTCACTCACTCACTCACTCACTCACTCACTCCACTCACTCATTCACTCCACTCCACTCACTCTTGACACAGCCACAGACATCCTTGGATATACACACTAATTCACTCCACTCACTCACTCCACTCACTCACTCACTCACTCACTCACTCACTCACTCACTCACTCACTCTCACTCACTCACTCACTCACTCACTCACTCACTCCACTCACTCATTCACTCCACTCCACTCACTCTTGACACAGCCACAGACATCCTTGGATATACACACTCATTCACTCCACTCATTCACTCCACTCACTCACTCACTCACTCACTCACTCACTCACTCCACTCACTCATTCACTCCACTCCACTCACTCTTGACACAGCCACAGACATCCTTGGATATACACACTCATTCACTCCACTCCTCACTCACAACACATGATTTGACACAGCCACAGAAATCCTTTTCAGGTAAATACCTCACACACGTTCATCATCAATATACAGACCTACCAACAACATGGACATGCAGGCATGTAAATATGCTGTCTTGGACTTAATCTCATATGCAAACCCTTACTCATCTGTTTGTTTGGTGTTTTGATGTAGGCGCCGACACCAAAATCATGAGGAATGGGGGCAAGACCAGATTCAAGAGGACTAAAATCGATGAATTGATGAACTACATGGTGTACACTGTAAGTGGTATTACCTTCAGTCATCCACTACACCTTCGCAAAAATATTTCACCCTTTAAGAAATGGAGTCTCTTTTAAAATCCATTTACGTCAAAGTGTGACGTATGTTGAACGCTGAACAACAAACCTCGGTTTATTTTATTTTTGTAAATTTGTGACCAGTGTTTTCTCTCTAAGTTTGGTTGATATACTTTTATTGTATTTTGGCTCACACGACACGGTTATCCTCAGTTGCTGTGACTACTACTATCTGTCCCGGGATCCTGCCAGACCAAGAAGTCCGAATTTGTTTGCTGGAGCTAGCTACCATTCTAGCTGGTAGCTATCAGTATGAAAGCTAGCAGGGTTTTCTATTTTGGCTGGGACTGCAAAGGTGTCCCATGCTAATTGTGGCTGTGTTCCCTGCTAGCTGTTGCTTTTCCCCCTGTAATCTGACCTGTGCCTCCTCTTTAATCTGTTCCTCTTCAAGCTCCCGGGGGGGGATCCTCTTCACGCTTCCGGGGGGGGGGGGGGAATCCTGTTCATGCTCCCGGGGGAGGGAATCCACGCCCGCCTACTTTTTTTCTTTCTCATCTACTCCAATAGCTGGGTGCCACTCTGGCCTGGTGGAAGTGTTGGCGCGTTGGCTCTCCACAGCCAACTGGGATCCCTCCCCGAAGGTGGAAAGTCAAGTCAGTTGAGAACAAATTCTTATTTTCAATGACTGTCTAGGAACAGTGGGTTAACTGCCTTGTTCAGGGGCAGAACAACAGATTTGTACCTTGTCAGCTCAGGGATTTGAACTTACAACCTTTCAGTTACTAGTCCAACGCTCTAACCACTAGGCTACCCTTATACTAAAATGGTATGAAGCTATAAGCTTGGCACACCTGTATTTGTGGAGTTTCTCCAATTCTTCTCTGCAGATCCTCTCAAGCTCTGTCAGGTTTGATGGGGAGTGTTGTCGATGCACAGCTATTTTCAGGTTTCTCCATAGATGTTCGATCGGGCTCTGGCTGGGCCATCCAAGGACATTGAGACTTGTCCCCGAAGCCACACCTGCGTTGTCTTGGCTGTGTGTTTAGGATCGTTGTCCTGTTGGAAGGTCCTGAGGTCCTGAGCGCTCTGGAGCAGGTTTTCATCAAGGATCTCTCTGTACTTTGCTCCGTTCATCTTTCCCTCGATCCTGACTAGTCTCTCAGTCCCTGCTGGAGCTCTGGTAGTGACCATTGGGTTCTTGGTCACCCCAATGCCCTTCTCTCCAGATTGCTCCGTTTGGCTGGTCGGCCAGCTCTAGGAAGAGTCTTGGTGATTCCAAACTTCTTCCATTTAAGAATGATGGAGGCCACTGTGTTCTTGGGGACCTTCAATGCTGCATACATTTTTTCGGTAACCTTCCCCAGTTCTGTGCCTCGACGCAATCCTGTCTCGGAGCTCTACGGACAATTCCTTCGACCTCATGGCTTGGTTTCCAGGAGGCCACCTTTGGGAACCTATATAGACAGGTGTGTGCCTTTTTTCAATTGAATTTACCACAAGTGGACTCCAATCAAGTTGTAGAAACATGTCAAGGATGATCAATGGGAACAGGATGCACCTGAGCTCAATTTTTTTGTTGTCTCAAAGTAAAAAAAGTCTGAATACCTATGTAAATAAGATATTTTGGATTTTAATTTTATATAAATGTGCAAATATTTTCACTTTGTCATTATTGTGTGTAGATTGATGAGGAGTTTGTTTTTATTTAAACCGTTTTAGAATAAGGCTGTAACTTGGAAAAATAGAAGGGGTCTGAATACTTCCCGAATTCATTGTATGGATACCATATTGTGATCAATACATCCGATGGATTTGGGTACTGCTTTACAGCAGATTTCTACAGCATTAGTAAAGATGTGATCAATACATGTTGATGATTTCATTACTGTGCTGTTTGCAAATACCCTGGTAGGTTGACTGATAACCTGAACCAGGTTGAAGGCACTGGTTACAGTTTGAAGCTTTTTCTTGAGTGGGCAGCTTGATGAAAACCAGTCAATATTTAGGTCACCCAGAAAATATACCTCTGTTGATATGACTTACATTATCAAGCATTTTACACGTTATGTTGATACTCAGAGGTCTTAGTATACGTTTTACAATGCAGATACACTGCTGTTTTACACTAAATAAGTGAAGACTTTCAGCACGCTTATAGGGAAAGGGCATTTAACATGCACTTACACAAACGACTGATGATAGGCTGAGAGAAATTGATAAGATTGGTGGCTGTTTTGTTAGACTTCAGTCAGTTCAGGCTTTTGACATTTATCATATTCTGCTGCTGAAAGAACTTCTATGTTATGACTTTACAGCGCCTGCTATATTATGAAGAGTTACCTGTCTTAACACAGAGGGTGTTCTCCAACATAATCCAGGTAGAATCAGGAATTCCCCAGGGCAGCTGTCTAATCACCTGGCTCTGAGTAAAGCCTGTGTTTCTATGTATGAGGACGACCCAACACTATACACGTCAGATACCACAGCAAGTTAAATCACTGTAACTCTTAACAATGAGCTGCAGTCCGTTTTTAGAGTGCCTGGCAAGAAATCAATTAGTCCTAAAACCTAATAAGCATTTTATTTGGAGCAAATCATTCACTAAACCCTTAAACCTCAACTAAGTCTTGACATGAATAATGTGGAAATTGAGCTAGTTGAGGAGACTAAACTGCTTGGCGTAACCCTGGATTGTAAACTGTTATTGTCAAAACCGGTGGTCGGTTTCTGAGGGGAGGACGGCTCATAATAATGTCTGGAACGGAGCAAATGGAATGGCATCAAACACATGTGGTTAATGTATTTGATATCATTCCATTCTTTCCACTCCAGCCATTACCATGAGCCCATCCTCCTCAAAAGCAACAGTAGCTAAGTTGGGGATAGATCTGCCTTTTTTTAATAAAAAAATTGAAACACCCTTTTGGACTCGATTTTATGATCTTGTCTCATCACTGCAACTCCCCAATGGGCTCGGTCGGGAGAGACGAAAAGACGAGTCATGCTGAAACATGACCCGCCAAGCCACACTTCTAAACACCTGCTCGCTTAACCCGGAATCCAGCTGCACCAATGTGTTGGCGGAAACACCGTTCACCTGATGACCGAAGTCAGCCTGCAGGCGCCTGACCTGCCACAAGGAGTCGCTAGAGCACGATAAGCCAAGGAAGCGCCCCGGCCAAACTCACCCGGACGACACTGGGCAAATTGTGCGCCACCATATGGGACTCCTGGTCACGCCCCAGGCTGTAGTGAAGCTGCAACACTGCGATGCAGAGGAGGCGGCTGCTCTGCCTTAACGACAATCTCAACAAGGCAGATCCTACAGGCTCTAGTTTTGACGCACCTGGACTGCTCCCAGTCGTGTGGTCAGGTGCCACAGAGGGACTATGGAAAATTACAACTGGCCCAGAACAAGTAGCGCTAAATGTGCGCGTAGCGCTAAATGTGCGTGTAGCGTTAAATGTACGCGTAGCGCTAAATGTACGTGTAGCGCTGACATTGATAATGTCATTCTCTCATGGATCAAAGTGGAGGAGAGATCGACTTCTTCACGACTTGTTTTTATACGAATGTTTGACATGTTGAATGCACCGAGGTACTAGCACACAGCTCGGACACAAGACATGCCACCAGAGGTCTCTTCACAGTCCAGAACAGACTATGGGAACCGCAAAGTACTACATAGAGCCATGACTACATGGAACTCTATTCCACAGTACTACATAGAGTCATGACTACATGGAACTCTATTCCACAGTACTACATAGAGTCATGACTACATGGAACTCTATTCCAAAGTACTACATAGAGCCATGACTACATGGAACTCTATTCCACAGTACTACATAGAGTCATGACTACATGGAACTCTATTCCACAGTACTACATAGAGTCATGACTACATGGAACTCTATTCCACAGTACTACATAGATTCATGACTACATGGAACTCTATTCCAAAGTACTACATAGAGCCATGACTACATGGAACTCTATTCCACAGTACTACATAGAGCCATGACTACATGGAACTCTATTCCACAGTACTACATAGAGTCATGACTACATGTAACTCTATTCCACAGTACTACATAGAGTCATGACTACATGGAACTCTATTCCACAGTACTACATAGAGCCATGACTACATGTAACTCTATTCCACAGTACTACATAGAGTCATGACTACATGGAACTCTATTCCACAGTACTACATAGAGTCATGACCACATGGAACTCTATTCCACAGTACTACATAGAGCCATGACTACATGGAACTCTATTCCACAGTACTACATAGAGCCATGACTACATGGAACTCTATTCCACAGTACTACATAGAGCCATGACTACATGGAACTCTATTCCACAGTACTACATAGAGCCATGACTACATGGAACTCTATTCCACAGTACTACATAGAGCCATGACTACATGGAACTCTATTCCACAGTACTACATAGAGCCATGACTACATGGAACTCTATTCCACAGTACTACATAGAGCCATGACTACATGGAACTCTATTCCACAGTACTACATAGAGCCATGACTACATGGAACTCTATTCCACAGTACTACATAGAGCCATGACTACATGGAACTCTATTCCACAGTACTACATAGAGCCATGACTACATGGAACTCTATTCCACAGTACTACATAGAGCCATGACTACATGGAACTCTATTCCACAGTACTACATAGAGCCATGACTACATGGAACTCTATTCCACAGTACTACATAGAGCCATGACTACATGGAACTCTATTCCACAGTACTACATAGAGCCATGACTACATGGAACTCTATTCCACAGTACTACATAGAGCCATGACGACATGGAACTCTATTCCACAGTACTACATAGAGCCATGACGACATGGAACTCTATTCCACAGTACTACATAGAGCCATGACTACATGGAACTCTATTCCACAGTACTACATAGAGCCATGACTACATGGAACTCTATTCCACAGTACTACATAGAGCCATGACTACATGGAACTCTATTCCACAGTACTACATAGAGCCATGACTACATGGAACTCTATTCCACAGTACTACATAGAGCCATGACTACATGGAACTCTATTCCACAGTACTACATAGAGCCATGACTACATGGAACTCTATTCCACAGTACTACATAGAGCCATGACTACATGGAACTCTATTCCACAGTACTACATAGAGCCATGACTACATGGAACTCTATTCCACAGTACTACATAGAGCCATGACTACATGGAACTCTATTCCACAGTACTACATAGAGCCATGACTACATGGAACTCTATTCCACAGTACTACATAGAGCCATGACTACATGGAACTCTATTCCACAGTACTACATAGAGCCATGACGACATGGAACTCTATTCCACAGTACTACATAGAGCCATGACTACATGGAACTCTATTCCACAGTACTACATAGAGCCATGACTACATGGAACTCTATTCCACAGTACTACATAGAGCCATGACTACATGGAACTCTATTCCACAGTACTACATAGAGCCATGACTACATGTAACTCTATTCCACAGTACTACATAGAGTCATGACTACATGGAACTCTATTCCACAGTACTACATAGAGCCATGACTACATGGAACTCTATTCCACAGTACTACATAGAGCCATGACTACATGGAACTCTATTCCACAGTACTACATAGAGCCATGACTACATGGAACTCTATTCCACATCAGGTAACTGATGCAGTAAAATCAGGTTTAAAGAAACATATAAAAAATACACCTTATGGAACAGCGAGGACTGTGAACACACACACAGACACACACAGACACACACAGACACACACAGACACACACACACACACACACACAGACACACACACACACACACACACACACACACACACAGACACACACAGACAACACACAGACACACACACACAGACACACACAGACAACACACAGACACACACACACAGACACACACAGACAACACACAGACACACACACACACACACAGACACACACAGACAACACACAGACAGACACAGACAACATACAGACACACACAGACAACATACAGACACACACAGACACACACAGACAGACACAGACAACATACAGACACACACAGACACACACAGACAGACACAGACAACATACAGACACACACAGACAACATACAGACACACACAGACAACATACAGACAGACACAGACAACATACAGACACATACAGACACACACAGACACACACAGACAGACACAGACAACATACAGACAGACACAGACAACATACAGACACACACAGACAACATACAGACACACACAGACAACATACAGACACACACAGACAACATACAGACACACACAGACAACATACAGACACACACAGACAACATACAGACACACACAGACAACATACAGACACACACAGACAACATACAGACACACACAGACAACATACAGACACACACAGACAACATACAGACACACACAGACAACATACAGACACACACAGACAACATACAGACACACACAGACAACATACAGACACACACAGACAACATACAGACACACACAGACAACATACAGACACACACAGACAACATACAGACACACACAGACAACATACACACTATAGACAAATACACCTGGATTGTTTTGTAGCGTAGTGGCCTGAGGGCGCACACTTAATGCATTGTGAAATCTGTCAAATGTATTTTAATGTTTAAAAATGACTGGACCCCAGGAAGAGTAGCTGCTGCCTTGGCAGGAACTAATGGGGATCCATAATAAACCCCAGGAAGAGTAGCTGCTGCCTTGGCAGGAACTAAATGGGGATCCATAATAAACCCCAGGAAGAGTAGCTGCTGCCTTGGCAGGAACTAATGGGGATCCATAATAAACCCCAGGAAGAGTAGCTGCTGCCTTGGCAGGAACTAATGGGGATCCATAATAAACCCCAGGAAGAGTAGCTGCTGCCTTGGCAGGAACTAATGGGGATCCATAATAAACCACAGGAAGAGTAGCTGCTGCCTTGGCAGGAACTAATGGGGATCCATAATAAACCCCAGGAAGAGTAGCTGCTGCCTTGGCAGGAACTAATGGGGATCCATAATAAACCACAGGAAGAGTAGCTGCTGCCTTGGCAGGAACTAATGGGGATCCATAATAAACCCCAGGAAGAGTAGCTGCTGCTTTGGCAGGAACTAAATGGGGATCCATAATAAACCACAGGAAGAGTAGCTGCTGCCTTGGCAGGAACTAAATGGGTATCCATAATAAACCACAGGAAGAGTAGCTGCTGCCTTGGCAGGAACTAAATGGGGATCCATAATAAATACATGCTTGAGATGAATGCTTGTGGAAATAGAGATGCAGTGTAAGAAAGTATGGAAACTATAGATTTAAATTCCTTCTCTCCAGATCTTTGTAATCCTGGTCCTGTTGTGTGCTGGCCTGGCCATCGGAAACACCTTCTGGTACGAGGAAGTAGGCAGCAAGGCCTGGTATCTGTATGACGGTAAGGACCAGACTGCTTCTTACAGAGGTTTCCTCAGCTTCTGGGGGTACATCATCGTGCTCAACACCATGGTTCCCATCTCCCTCTACGTCAGGTGAGTATAGAAATAGAATCAGACTCATTTGACTTGAATAAGGGTACCCGTTGTAATAATTATATTTCCCTGGGTGAGTCACTCTCAAACACAGGCATGGGTTGTGTTCAGTAGGGCACATCGTAGCAAATCTGTGTTTTTTTTATGGGAAAATGTGTGTAGAACTTCCCTGTTTTTTATTCTGTTTCAAAACGCTTTCTACCTATTGCACACGGCCAAGCTCTTTCTTTTGTACCGTCTACCACCTGCTTTTAGAGGGCTTTATTTAGTCAAAGACTCTGTCATTATCTCATAGTCCCTAGTATCCTCTGAACTGTTGTTATTATCTCCTAGTCCCTAGTATCCTCTGAACTGTCGTTATTATCTCCTAGTTCCTAGTATCCTCTGAACTGTTGTTATTATCTCCTAGTTCCTAGTATCCTCTGAACGGTCGTATTATCTCCTAGTATCCTCTGAACGGTCGTATTATCTCCTAGTTCCTAGTATCCTCTGAACGGTTGTATTATCTCCTAGTTCCTAGTATCCTAACACCCATGTACCTGTGTACCTTAGGGAATAATAATAGAATACTGTATTGAGTCGTCATGAGAGTATTTCAGGTCCCCACATCCAGAATAGGTTTCTAATCTAGGGTCTTTCCGTGTTTAAAATAAAGGTGAAATATATTTCCAATTTCTTCTCCAGTGTGGAGGTGATTCGTTTGGGCCAGTCTAAGTTCATCAACTGGGACCTTCAGATGTACTACCAGGAGAAAGACACCCCAGCCAAGGCCCGCACCACCACCCTCAACGAGCAACTGGGTCAGATCGAATACATCTTCTCAGATAAGACCGGTACCCTCACGCAGAACATCATGGCCTTCAAGAAATGCACCATTGCTGGACACACCTTTGGTAAGACTCATTTGTTACATCCTGGCTAGAGTGTAGCTTGGTGTTCCCAGATCAGTTCATGCTGTCGTTGTCAAGGTGGTTGTCCTTTCACTACCACCCGCAGTACAAAAAAGTACAATTTTATGAACTGTTTTCTAAGGATGTCAACATTGACGCATTTCTAGTTAAAAATATTTAAACAATATTCAGCACGCTTACTTTCACCGTCTGCTAAATATGTGTATGTGACCAGTAACATTTGGTTTGTTGTTATTGCCAAATGACCATTTTTAAAGGTCTGGGACCTCCCAAATATTGCTTGACTGGACATCCTGGTCCACTCTGCATTGTTTTTTAATGTAACAGATTTCACCTGTAAACATCGTTTTTGAAGCTTGTTTTATGACGTGATGCAATCATGTATTTTCATTTGACAGGTGACCCTGCTAATGTTGCGGGTGTACCTCTGGATCGTGGGAAGGTACATTACATTTTTTTTACTGAAACAGTATTTTATTCAGATTTGCAGTGCTTCATCTATAGCATTGTCTTGAGGGTCATTTCTTTCCCTCGGTACCACACAGCCAGTGGACTTCACCTGGAACAAGTACGCAGACAGGAAGTTTGAGTACTTGGATCATTCCCTGGTGGTCTGCATCCGGTCCAAGAAGGACAAAGACACCTTGGAGTTCTTCAAGCTGCTGTCTTTGTGTCACACTGTCATGGTGGAACAGAAAGAAGGTAAGGAACCTGCGTAGTGATGATTAGAGTTCAAAGTTCAATCAATCATTGGATGATTTTATTTATTTATTGATTGGTCAGTTCAGAAATCACTGATTACACACATACAGTATGTGATTAGTCCTGTTAATTGAACACACCTAGGAAGACTAGGTAGCCTTCCTTCAGAGTACCCTGGAGATCTGGCCCCAGAGTGGATGTTTATTCAGAGTACCATGGAGACCCACTTTTAATGGTCTACAAGCGCATTTGGTGTTTGAAGTCCTCTAGTTAGCACATACAGAACAGAGACAGGGTGAGCAACCTGCATTATAGTAATGCTAGAGGTCAAAATTCAGAAACCAATTCTTATACATAATGGGCTGTTTTCCCTGGATACCTAAAAGAAAAAGCCTGGTCCTGAACTTGATGGAGAATCTTCTTTGGAAAATCCTTCTTAGTCCAGAACCGAGCTTTTATCTTTGTCTGGGAAACCAGTCCAGGTAGTTTTAGTTTAGAGTACCATGAACACCGATGACTATTCTATAATAAAGGTGTGACATAACCTCTGGCCACAGAGTTTGTATGTCTTGATGTGTCTGTTGTCCTCAATCCTCAGATGAGTTGGTGTACCAGGCAGCCTCTCCTGATGAGGGAGCTCTGGTGACGGCTGCCAGGAACTTCGGTTTTGTGTTCCTGTCCCGTACCCAGGACACCATCACCATCAGCGAGATGGACCAGGAGATGACCTACGAGGTGCTGGCCCTGCTTGACTTTAACAGCGACCGCAAACGCATGTCCATCATCCGTGAGTGAATATTTTAAGACTGTGATCATGGTGTCCCCCTCTAGGGTTGTAAAAGTTCTGAGAATGTCCGCAAAGTTCCGAGGTTTATTGGAATTCCGAGTTGGAGAATTCCGTCCCTGCTCATTCCTTGATGATTTGGAAATCTTCTAACCGGCCTGGATTCATGAGAACTTTGACAAAGCTTCTGAAATGTTGTAATACAAGCCTTTTCACTGTGACCATCTTCCTAACATGCAGTCTCATCTCTCTCTCTCTCGCTCTGACAGTGAGGTTCCCTGACGGTCGGATCCGTTTGTACTGCAAAGGAGCAGACACTGTCATCTACGAACGCCTCTCTCCTAACTCCAAACACAAAGAAGTGACCCAGACTGCTCTAGACGTAAGTCACTGGTGTCTTTTGATAGACTGAAACCCGTCCTTTACATCCAGCCTATGTAGAGTAGTAGGGGCCAGGCTATGAAGCATGTGTGTGGTTGTATTTTGAGCTAGGACATTCTGAACTTTCTCTTTTCGGGTGGTCACTTATTGAATTAATCTTGGCTCCAGTAGTTCCAGAATCGTGAAAATATCCCCCTGTTAATTCATTGTTACTCATTCAAGTAATTCCATGATGTTCAAATAAACCAAAACCTTCTCTTCCGTTGTAGATCTTTGCCAACGAGACTCTCCGGACCTTGTGTCTGTGCTACAAGGATATCAGTAAGCAGGAGTTTGACGCCTGGGCTAAGAAGCACAAGGCTGCCAGTGTTGCTATGAGCAACAGGGAGGCTGCTCTAGATCGAGTGTATGAACAGATTGAGAGCAACCTCATGGTAGGACGCTTATCCCACATAATGAGAACATGCTAAACAAAATTGACAGTTAAATCTAGGACCTATTTAACCTCAAGGATCGTCCCTTTTTTCCCCAACGAGTTTGTAGTTGAAGTTTGTAGAAATGTGAAAGGAATGTAGGAGAATATAACACATTAGATCTGGTAAAAGATAATACAAAGATAAAACAACCATATATTTTTTTTGGACCATCTTTGGAATGCAAGAGAAAAGCCATAATGTATTATTCCATCCCAGGTGCAATTTAGATATTGGCCACTAGATGGCAGCAGTATATGTGCAAAGTTTTAGTCTGAACCAATGAACCGTTGCATTTCTGTTCAAAATGTTGTATTAAGACTGCCCAAATGTGCCTAATTTGTTGATTAATAACTTTTCATGTTCAAAACTGTGCACTCTCCTCAAACAATAGCATGGTATTCTTTCACTGTAATATCTACTGTAAATTGGACAGTGCAGTTAGATTAACACGAATTTAAGCTTTCTGCCTGTGTCAGATATGTCTATGTCCTGGGAAATGTTCTTGTTACTTACAACCTCATGCTAATCATATTAGCACACGTTAGCTCAACTGTCCTGCAGGGGACCCACCAATCCTGAAGAGGATAATTATAGGACTGATTCACGGAAATCTATGTAATATATTTTAGGGCAGTAGAATATAGTGCATTCAGAAAGTATTCAGAATTCTTGACTTTTTCCACATTTTGTTACATTACAGCCTTATTCTAAAATGTATTAATTAGTTTTATCCCCCTTAATCAATCTACACACAGTACCCCAAAATGACAAATTTATTCAGAATAAAAAAACTGACATTTACGTAAGTATTCTCAGACCCTTTACTCAGTACTTTGTTGAAGCACCTTGGGCAGTGAGCCTTGAGTCTTCTTGGGTATGACGCTACAAGCTTGGCACACCTGTATCTGTGGAGTTTCTCCCATTTATTCTCTGTAGATCCTATCAAGCTCTGTTAGATTGGTATGGGAGTGTCGCTGTACAGCTATTTTCAGGTCTCTCCAGAGATGTCCGATCGGGCTCTGGCAGAGCCACTCGAGGACATTCAGAGACTGTCTTGGCTGTGTGCTTAGGGTCGTTGTCCTGTTGGAAGGTGAACCTTTGCCCCAGTCTGAGGTCCTGAGCGCTCTGGATCAAGGATCTCTCTGTTCTTTTATCTGTTCACTTTCCCTTAATCCTGACTAGTCTCCCAGTCCCTGAAAAACATCCCCTTCACCTCCCTGATCAAGGACCTTCTCCCCCGATTGCTCAGTTTGGCCAGGCGGCCAACTCTAGGAAGAGTCTTGGTGTTTCCAATCATCTTCCATTTAGAATGATGGATGCCACTGTGTTCTTGGGGACCTTCAATGCTGCAGAATTGTTTTGCTACCCTTCCCCAGATCTGTGCCTCGACACAATCCTGTCTCGGCGCTCTACGGACAATTCCTTCAACCTCATGGCTTGGTTTTTGCTCAGTCATGCACTGTCAACTGTGGGACCTTTATATAGACAGGTGTGTGCCTTTCCAAATCATGTCCAATCAATTGAATTTACCACAGGTGGACTCCAATCAAGTTGTAGAAACATCTCAAGGATGATCAATGGAAACCGGATGCACCTGAGCTCATTTTTGAGTCTCATAGCAAAGAGTCTGAATCCTCAGTTTTTTTATTTTTAATAAATTAGCAGAAAAATCTAAGCCTGTTTTTGCTTTGTCGTTATGGGGTATTGTGTCTATAGTGAGTTTTATTTTAAAAATATATTTTAGAATAATGTGATAAAATGTGGGAGAAGTCTGAATACTTTACGAATGCACTATATGTTCGACAAGTTTCATTAGTTAATATTTACATACACGCTGTTCGGAGCTTTGCCTCGCCCAAAAGTTGCTGCTTCCTTCTACTCTTAAAGGAGACATGTTTGCTTTGTTTTGTCCTAATCGGCAGATGATCGGAGCGACTGCCATCGAGGACAAGCTACAGGACGGGGTTCCTGAGACCATCGCCAAGCTGGCAAAGGCTGACATCAAGATCTGGGTCCTGACTGGAGATAAGAAAGGTATAGTCTCAGGGGCGGCCCGTCTCTGTGGTGGGGAGAGCCTTTGGAATGTTCATCTCTATGCAACCAGAGACTGGGGTTCTCTATATAGTGGCCAGGGCTCATAGTAATGTACTATAGGATGTCATATAGGATGTCAATGTTTTACTGTTGACATTAAGTATTGAGATCAAACCTTCTTGAGCTGCTACTTCACGCAGCTTGATGGATTAAATGTGTATTGATGGCTGGGATGGAAAGAAACATGGAGACTTTACCATTTCCTACTTGCAGAAACGGCTGAGAACATCGGTTATTCCTGTAAGCTGCTTAGCGATGATATGCAGATCCACTATGGAGAGGACGTCAAGTAGGTTTGATTTTCAATAATACTTACATCCTCTGGGATCAAATATACATCTTGTTAAAATACAGTGTGTTATTTTTAACCCCCCTACATTTAAATCATTCTGTGTTTTGTGACCAGTGAGAAGCTGCGGATCAGACAGGCAAACCGAAGGGATCAGCCGCCTGCGTTCGGCCGGACCAGGAAGAAGGTACCGGATCCTTTCTTCCCTGAGCCTGGCAGGAACGCCCTCATCATCACTGGAGGCTGGCTGGTGAGTGTAGTAGCCTGCTACGTCGTAGTTGGTCTCCAACTTGGTCGACCGAAAGTCGTGTATTTTTCCGTATATAGACACACCATATGTGTTGGAATAAAATCAACTATATGCATTGAGCGTGTCTGATGCTTTAAGCGCACTGTTTCATTAAATAAGACACGTGATTCAAGAGGGAGCCAGAGATCAAGGAGAAAAAAACACTAATTGACCCGAACATCCTCTTTTCCCGCTGGCCTTCTGTTATGCTGTTGAAGGTGCCGGTAACTAGGTTACATGAGTGGTCGGCAACCTTATATTTTTTTTCATGTGGAATGCCAGTTTATCTTACCATTTCTACCGATCTGCATGCCAGTTATGGTTTTCATATTCACATTTTCGTGGAACGGTTTAATTTAATTTATAATAACGCCGTATCTCAAAATCATTGTCATGTGGGTAATCAAAATTCTATCTGAATGAAAATACAACAAATAATAACTAAATAATAATATATAATCTAACAGTAACTTCTATTATCGACTGTGGAGAAGTAGGCTACATAAAGCCAACAAATAAAAACATCGCAGCCTGCAGGTAGAACATATCCCGATCAAAAAAATGTATATCCTATAAATCAAATTAGCGATGCATGACCTGTCTGCAAAGAACTTGAAATATTGTATAAACTATCACCAGAAGCTCACACTTTTTTGTATAAAATATTCTGGGCCCTCTTGAGTTTCCTGTGTCAGTAAGCTCCAGACAGACACAGCTGGAGGCTGTTCAGGGGGTGATAGTGGTAATCAGGTAGTCCTATTTTATGATGTTTCCACTGGATCAGAGCATGATATTTTTCCCAAATGGGGGAGAGCTGGAAAGATATATATTTTTTTCAATTACATTGTGGATCTATTATCTTTCTCAATTAATGTGAAAACAAACTTTGTTTGTTTGGTGGTTTGAGGTGAAGAAAACAAAATGACTTTGAGAAGCTCATTAGTGGAGGTGAGTTAAGACGATCAGAAATACTCTGATTCCCAAAATGGGCACACTAATAGGAAGAATCAATCTATCTTTTTAGACTTAAGAGTATTTATCTGGTCAATATCTCAGTGTATTATGTCTGTTAGTAACAGTGTGTTATATGTGAAAATGTGATCATATTATAAATTGTATTTTAATGTTTAAGGACTCTTGGAGGATTAGTCCAAATGAGGACATAAAGAGATTCTAATAAAATCAAATGACTTATTAATTATTGTCACATGTAATCCTTTATAAAAACTTCAGAACAGGCAGAGGCCAAATGTAATTTACATAACAATAGACCACTTAAACTCGTACAACACTTCCATTTTGCGTGCAGGTACTACTTCTATGTGTAATCGGGTGTGCATCCTTACTCCACCTTGACAAGAGCAAAAACAAAAGACGATGAATAAATGGACAAAACTCATTAATGAAATGAAATGAACAAAAACGTGTTTTTCACTAGTGTTGCATTGGTTGTTGTTGTTAGGAATTTTATGAATAATGACTAAACAATATCTACATTTTAAATAGAAATATAACTAATTAAACTTATACTCTGTTTTATTATATCTGATTTAACAATATGAATTCATAAGTGAGGGATTGTGGAGCCTGAAACAGGAGGTAATTAAATGAAATAAATACCATTCCAGCCAGGTTGGAGAAGATTGGAAGTGTTTTTTTTTTTTTAAGTAAGCAGAAAGGGTCATTAACCTATGGTTGAACCGACTCAACTTAGCTCTGGAATGTTCCGATAAAGACATTGTGTGTTTTCTTAGGTTTTCCATTAGCTGCTAAGTGGTGGTGCATAATGGTGAGGGGTCAAGAGTTAATTCAGTTCTATTGTGTGTCATGTGTGTGCGCTAGTAGGTCGGAATGAACTTTTTTAAACCTGCTTTGTCTTGGTCGAGAGGAGGAGATTCATTCTAGAACCAATGACGTCATGTTATTGTATGTAAACTGTTGTTGGTGGTTACATGGCAGCGCGCTCCGAGAATAAATACTATTATCTAATTTTGATAAGACTGGTCTCCGTCTATTTTATGCAAATAAGAATCTTACAAATTCTCATAAAATAGACTAAGTGAATTAAATGAATGAAAACATATTGGAATAATGAAATTATACCAACAGTTGTCGCTCTGTAAACAACATGTCCACTCTGACAATGAGAAAAAAAGTAAAAGACTGTATTAATAATACTATTGAATGTATTAACATAAATGACTGTAACCAAAATAACATTGTAGATTCAAAATTATGATAATTAAAGGTACTACTGGTGCTAAATGTAATGGGGAATTAATAGACACTAACAATCAAATGCTAAAAAAATCACACAGTGAAGTTATGAATCAATTAATGTGCAAAA